>NC_132886.1:4731935-5031935 GCF_030463535.1 Salminus brasiliensis
TCCATCATCTAATCATCAAATCAGTATTCATCTGTGTGAATTGATTTCAGTGCACATTTATTTTATGCAAATTTAACACTGCGTTTTTTTTTAGTCATGATCTAGTTTTAATCTTGTCTTCTTTTATTAAGTATTTATTTTTTATTCATATAGTCTATACTGTTGGTTAATATTATTATTATTATTATTATTACAGTAATGACTATTCTTAAAAATCTGTGTCTATTTTTGCATTATCATTATTATTATTATTTATTTTATTACAGTAATAATCATTCTTAAACATCTCTTTTTTGCATCATCATCATTACTATTATTTTTACCTATACACTTTTATAGTATTAAAATATAATAATATTTTTATTATTATTACAGTAATAACATTTTTTAAAACTGTCTTTTTGCAGCATTATTTTATTATTATTATTTTACAGTAATAACATTCTTAAAAATCTGTCTATTTATGCATCATTATTATTATTATTTTACTTATGCACTTATATAGTCATATGTTATTATTATTGTTACAGTAATAACCATTCTTAAAAGCATGTCTTTTTTGCATTATTATTATTTTAATTATACATGTTTATAGTATTACAATATTATTTTTTACAGTAATAACCATTCTTAAAAATCTGTCTGTTTTGCATTATCATCATATTATTATTATTTTACTTATACACTTTTATAGTATTACATTATTATTATTATTATTATTATTATTATTGTTGTTGTTCCTAGAGAGATAGCTCTGTACACATTATTCAGTTTCACCATTAACTAATCTCTGCAGTTGGATTAAATAAGGGTGGTTTAAAGGTTGTTTTTCTGTAACATAAAACAGCAGTCTGAACACATGCAGTTAACATTAAGGGTTTGACCGTAATTATTTGGATATTATAAAGTGGTTGATGTGGCGCAACAGAGAACACCACTTCCTGCCAGTGAGCTCCCGCACCATGTGGGAGACTGGGGTTCCTGGGCTAGACTCCTAACACTACATTAGCCCTCCTCTGTTGTACTAATAACCTGGATGAGAGTGTTAGCTAAATGCCATACAGTGTTTATTCAGTTGCTGAATGAACACATAATTAAATACTCAATTAAACCCACAATTCAGTTTCACAAAGCGATGTATTTACATGAATCTGGACCGAATCCATTCCACCTGCATTACCTTCAACTAAAAACCACGCTCCTTTTCGCTGTAGACAGTGACAGTCTGTATCTGCATTTAAATGGTTTCAATCCTGAACAGGTTATTCTGCTGTAACCTTTTTTTCTTGCATCCTCTGAAGACATCTCCTTCATCCTGACTGAATTAATGAAAACTTGCAGTGATCAGATTCATCCACTCTGAAAGGAAACCGCTCCACAACTCACGTTTTAAAAGTACTCTTCTACTCGATCGGTGCAATTACACATTCTCACCAGAGAGGTCTCCAAAGCCACGTTCACGCAGGTTCAAACGTGGCCCAAATCTGATCTTTTTAATCATAATTATCGTCATATGTGACACAGTTATGTTGTGTGTGGCAGTGTGAACGACGACATGCGATACTGAGACCCATACATATCCGATACACAGTAGTGCGGAATTCATAGAAAAAAAAAGTTAGTGATAATTAGTATAATTTATTATTATTATTATTTTTATTATTATTATTATTATTATTATTAGGCCAAACACAGCCACAGGAGGGCGCTGCTGCAGTGGGAAAATTAAAGACTAAATAAAAAAAAGCGAAGAATGTGGGTGTGGCTAAATAACATGCCCTTTTTTACAGTAAGCTGGATTGCATTTTCAGGATGAGCCCAGCTATCAGCCTCTGAAACTCATCAATAGCTCCGGTGATGCTGGAGAAGATGAAAGCTAAAGCAGGGGTGGGCAACAGGGGCTGGAGTCAAGCACAGTTTGCTCTAACTGACCTACTAAACCTGGCAATTAACAGGCGAGTGGAAGCGAGGTGGGCTTAAGCAGGAAAAGCACAAAGCTCTGCAGGAATCTGGCCCTCCAGGACCAGGACTGCCCACCCTTGATGTAAATGCATGCTTCCTTTAGGGGCAGTGGTTGGCTCAGCAGTTAGAGCTCCAGGCTATTGATGACAGGGTTGTGGGTTCGATACCCGGGCTCGGCAAGCTGCCACTGCTGCCTGGGTGCTGCCTGGGTGCTGGAGTTGTTCCAGCTGCCCACTGCTCTGGGTGTGTGTGTGTGCTCACTGCCCCTAGTTCACTACTGTGTGTGTGTGTGTGTGTGTGTTCAGTAGAAACTGTCGCTTTGAGCTAGTTTGGAATAAACTACTGTCTGCCAAATGCAAACTGCTATGCAAACGACCTCTCCATCCCTAAAGAACAACGTAGAGCAGCACCAGGCAACGCAAGTGTCCGGATAAGTGGTCCAGTGGTGAGGTGCCTGAAGTCCTTGGAAAAATGAATGCTGATTTAAAAAGATTCACGGTGTTCATCTGCATTTTTATCCATTTTTATTTTGAATATTTAACGTTTTTACACACCGAGAAATAAGAGCTTAGTATCAAATGCACGACACTGCAAGAAGATTATAATACACAGACAGCAAACATAGAAAATAAAAGAATGAATAATCTCAGTATGAAGTGAAATCATCAGATAAACCGCTGCGTCCCAAACAAACCAGTTCAGTAGCGGCAAAATAAAAGCCTGTCTTTTGAAACTGAGATACGAGATGATCCGTGTGTGGTTGGTGTGGCGCAACAGATCTGAACACCACTACCAGTGAGCTACCACACCTTGTGGGAGACAGGGGTTCGATTCCCAGTCTGGGTGACTATACTGCGCAACACCAATAAGAGTCCTTGGGCAAGACTCCTAATACGTTGGCCCTCCTCTGTAATACGAGTAACCCTGTAAGTCGCTCTGGATATAAGCATCAGCTAAATGCCATAAATGTAAATATTATATTATAATATAAATGTAAATCATTATATTGTAATGATAAAGAGGACGTACGCTGCTGGACGAATCGGTCAAAATCAAAACGTCCTCCTAGGTGGAAAACAACGTCAGGGCTGCATTGATTCCACATGGTTTGGACCAGTCCTGAGAGATAAGAGCTTTTACAATGAGATACTGTAAATATTTTCATGGATTTAGTGAGTAAATAATAAAATACATACGTACATACAGTAATACATACACCTTATTCTCACCCAGTTTGACCGTGTTTGCTGATCCTGGTAATTCTATTGCCCTTACTTCACCTCACTGGATTCAGCTCTACTGCCTTGAGAAGCTGGAAAAGTAGAAAAACCCAAATCCAGTCTTCACTGGAGTACAATTTAGCATTACAGCCCCAAACACAACACAAATGTAAAGTAAAGAACCTTTACAGCACATTTGACTCTCTTTAGATTGGGTTAATCTGAAATCCTGACGTTACTAGCGCCCTCTAGAGGATCTGGCAGGGATCGATCTAAAACATGCAGCTGCAATTTCGGTTTCTTTCATAATGAAAAATAAAATTGAACCAGTTATCCACTGGTTGACCAACGTTCCAGTGGTTCTCAAACTCGTAGATCAGAGATCTTCAAAGCTGGACCTTGTAATCCTTGGTAGGTGTGACCTTACAAGGCAAATCAGTCACATTACCTGTTCCCTTACCTTCCATCCAGAACAAAATCCAGGGCTGGAAACTTGGATTCACGGTCCAGATTTGAAGACATGGGTTGTAGATGGTCCTCGTGTTCCTTTATGACTGTGTGGAGAGTTGGAGCAAACATCTGGACTGCCTTGGAGACGGTCAATGAGGAGAGGTTTAGGAACAAATGCTAGAGGCCTGTGATTTCCAACACCCAGGTTTGGGAAATTGCCTCTGCTGTAGGCAATATTAATGGTAATATTTATTTATTTTTTAATTTTAAGTTTAAGCCCCTTACAGCAGCACTTTTACTCTTAATATCATAATAGCTTATTCTGGTGACTCAATGCAATGATCCAACTCCAGACCGGAGCTGAAAACCCACGGTTTGGACCAATTTGTTACTACCTGGTTTACAGTCCATGCTAAATTTGATGGGTGATTGGTCATATGCTATAGGATAATAGAAATGTTAGTCAAATGTTAAACAGAACACAGAAGGCATCATGGAAAGCAGTTTAGCCTATGAGGACGGTGCTTGTTTTAGTGTTTAGTGGCCACCAACCCAGCCGTCTCGCCTTCCTGTGGAGCATGGGTGGGCAACAGGGGCCGGAGTCCAGCCCCGTCTATAACAGACCTACTCCCGGACTGTGCCCTCCAGGACTGGGATTGTCCACCCCTGCTGCAGAGCCTAGTTCTGACAGTCTGCAACGCTTGCTCCAGCTTATTACCTTCTTCAGAAGTCCCTGCACGGATAGATTAGACTGTAGATTGCGGCTGGAACGAAACTCTGCGGGAAACAGATCTCCAGGATGTGGAATATGGCTACTGATGTGGGGGAGTGGCTCTAAAACCAGTCCAAAATGTGGGTCATCTAGGAGGCCCTAAGAACTGGTTTGAGAACCACTGATGTAGAGATGCAGGAGCCAGACGAGGAGCCAAGAGAAATAGTAGAATTTGGAGGAAAATAGAAGAAAAATGAATTGAGATCTGACACTGAAAACTGAGGTCTGACTATTTCTACATCTGTACACAAGGCTTTTTATATACAGGACTAATTCTGAACATGATTACGAAGCCTTAGCTCGTTACGTCTGTGTAGAATAACACATTAACATTGTGTTTACAGTTTAAGCGGCAAAGAAAAACTCTGATATCTCAAGCAATGCTGTTATTAATTATGATAAAATACCATTCAAAGGAGCCTGTGTTGTTTAAATAATTACAACAAAAAAGAAAATGAACCCAATGTTGAGTAAAAGAAGGGTTTTCTTCACCCCTTGTAAATGTTCCTGTATATAACAGTATAGCATAGATATCTTGGCTTTCTCTTTGCTTCCTCTGCAACCAAATCATGACTCCTCGCTCTCCTCTTCCGGACTGTCCAAGTCTGGACCAAACATCATATCCTCACCCTCGAACTCCTCAGCAGAAGCAGAAGAGCAGGGCTGGGCGCTCATTTCACTCCGTCCCTTAAATCTCCTTTTCACAGGAACGTCACTGAACGGTCTACCTATCCGCTTGCCCTCCTTCGTAGGGAGATACTTGGTGTCGATGCCGTGTTGTCGCAGCAGGTGGTTCTTCAGGCTGACGTTGTGGTTGAAACACTCTCCACACTGCTCACACATGAAGGGCTTCTCTCCCGTGTGGAGACGCATGTGGGACTTGAGGTGCCCGGCCTGGTTGAAGGAGCGCTCGCACACCTCACACCTGTAGGGCTTCTCTCCAGAGTGGACGAGCAGGTGCCTCTCGTAACTGGCTGCCTTGGAGAACCTCATGCCGCATGTGCTACAGAGGTACCCTTTCCGGCCACCGTGGCTTTTAAGGTGTTGGTTTCGCTCATGAAAGTCTTTAAATCTCAGAGAGCAGCTTGGACATCTGTACGGTAAACCCCGGGTGCTGTGAACCTGCTCGTGCTGAAGCTTGGACTCTTTGGTGGTGAAGTTCATCATGCAGTACTTACAGAAGTGCGTGTAGTTGCCGTGGAGTCTGCGGTAATGGACCTTGCGTCCGTTCTCTGTGAGGAAGCGTTTGGAGCACAGCTCACAGGAGAAGGGCTTTATCTTACACTCACAGACGTGATGCTCATCCTCCACCCTGTTCAGCTTACCGCAGTCTTCACACGTCTTGAACTCGGGCGGCTGTTCCGGGGCACCGTGTACAGTAATGGCGTGTTTATGGAAGCTGATTCTACTGTCAAAGCGAACGGGCAGGTCCTCCAAACACTGGACCTCCACACTGCCCTCAGAAACGCACTGCAGACAGCAGTAGACCCTTTGGTGCTTCTTTATGGTACAAGAAATCCCGGCGTGAGCTTCGCAGTCCAAACACCAGACATCGGGTCTGAAGGTGCTCTGAAAGGGTTTGTGGGAGATGGACTCTTCATCAAGCTCATCTTCCTTAGAGCTCTCGGAGCTCTGACCTGAAGTAGCAGGTAAGAACTCTGGATCTTCTGGATCACCTTCTTCGTCCTCCTCCTCATCCTCGTCCTCCATATCACTCAAGACGTCCTCATCCTCATCCTCATCGTTTGCCTCTTCTTCAGATGACACCACCTCAGCCTTCTAAGGAAAACGGGAGATTAAACATCCAGTCTGGAATGACTCAAAATGCCCCAAAATCTCAGATTACAAATATACCCTGAACCAGGTCTATGACTCTCAGGTACTGCAAAGCTCATCTTGCGCAATACTGGTACCATGGACAAGCTGAAATGCCATACTCAATCTATGATAAATGGGCAAAAGTATTGGGGAGACCTCATTCATTGGCCTGTTTTCCACTGGAAGCCGTTCCAGTGTCTTTTCCGTACACATGCGTCATGGAAAACGTACAAACCGGGCTGGGCCCAGTTTTCTTGGCAGAGTTAGCTAACCATAATAAGGGCCACAGAACTGTTCGGTGGGAGGGCTTAACCCATTAACGCAGCAAGGCTCAGTACACACTAAGGTGTCTTACTCCTTAGTAACTACAGGGAGTTCTGTAAACACTGATGGGGCTAATCTCTGGAAGAGGGTCTGAAGGGTCATAGGCTGTTTAAGGGGATTGGCTCCATATTTACGCCCCCTGTATATTTTCGGTACAGAAAAATGAGGGGACTGTAGCCAATGCGTTCAAGAACAGCTGTTTCATGTGTGGACTGATCACTAATGTGGCGACAAGAACACTGTAGTGCAAAGTAGCATAATAAAGTTTAGCACACTTGAGTCTGCTACAGGCCTCGTCCAATACCGTGGCTAATATTGTGGTATTGGCACGGCACGGCTCGCTTAGTGGATACTAGCATTACCTTCGTGAGGCAAAATCTGTCATGATTTTGTTACTGAATGGTTAACCTTTATGCCAGGACCTCAGCTATCCTCAGCTAATGTGTTAGCATAGTGCTAACTGCATGCCGACGTGGTCACACTCTCATCAAACCTTGCTGAAGCTGAGGCTTCTTTAAGGGGAACGAAATTGTCGATTGATGATTATTACAAGACTCCATGTGTGCACTTCCACTTCCTGATGAAAAATGGACCAGGAAAAGAAACTGTAACCCGTCTAACGGGGTCCGCACCGGCGCAGAGCAGCTTCTGAAGAGTTTGAGAGTTTATCCTAGCATTGCTATAAGCAACAAGACTGTTGGTGAGGTCAGGATTTTGGATGATCACCAACTCATCTCATCCTAAAAGTACTGGATGGAGTACCACCGCCACCACCATCATTCCAGTTCTTCCACTGCTCCACACCTCAACGCTGGGGGGCTTTATACCCTTCTAGTTCATGCCTGGCATTAGGCCAATAGGTTCATGTTGATGAGTCCTATTCTATTGGCATATTAGATATGTACTTCTCTACAGGGACTAGACCAGCTGTGTGTGCATTTGCACATCTGAGTCAGCAATGGTTGTAACTTCGAAGGAATGTCTACAAACATTTGGACAGTACAAAGGGGTCTACCGCCCATCTTGTGGACATCGAAAAAAGACCTGGCGAATGAAGACCATCTTCTAACTTCTATCCCCCATGGGGTCTCCATGCCCACTGCACTTACCACCACTATCTCCACCGGTGACTCCTCTTGTGGGTTCCCTGGGGATTCAGCCGTCTCCACAACCTCAGGCGATGTAGAAGGGGATTCATCACAGAAGTCAGCTGCAGAGTGTTCGGCTTTCGTGAGGTTGGACGACAGCTCGCGAAAGAGTTGGTTTACCCGCCTGTTTGTGCAAACGCCAGTCTCCCTGGTTTTAGGAGCAACCAAAACACCTACACGACAGGAATCGGGTCAGTCTGTGAGACAGGCGTGAATAAATTAGGCAGTCCGAACACAGAGAGCATGCGTTTGTCTTGCTGACCTTGGCTCCGTTTGTGTATCAGAGTGCTGGCTGACAGCTGCGTTCCTACGGTCCTGACGAGCTTCGGGAGGGGGTCACACTGCAGCCCGACGTCACGTGTTCGCGGTGTATGACTTGGGGAGCCATCGTTCAACCAGAAGGGTTCATCATCCTTCAGAAGAGGCATGAAAACAGTGAACACGCTGCTCATGAAAAAAACACATCCCTCCTAAGACTTTCTCAAATATCTCGCTACTCAAATTTGTGCCCATCCTACTTTTCTGAAGCCAAACGATCCTCTGCAGAATTATCATGATAAACCGTTAAATGAACAGCACAGTATATGAGCGTCTTTAATGGCAACATACCCTCAATGACCACCCAGCGGCACAGGTCTAAGATATGCTGGACAGTAAATCAGCAGTTTCACGGTCTTCCCGGTTGACGCTGATGGGAGTGATTGGAGATCACACCTTTACACTCTTATAATTAATTGTTTTACAAATACATTACTTAATAATAATAATTTAGGGACTTATGACCTTTTAATAAGCACGCTCTTTAGCTCTGTCTGGCTCGGTCACAATCACATGGGCATAAGGCCTTGAAGGTTGTTAGGAATTCTTGAATTCTCCTCAGTATGGACAGCATACGCCTCTTCTGCACAGCACATACAGGCCAGAATAACTTTCTCCAACCACTCGTTTGTCCTCTTACACCTTTTCAGAGGCCGGTGGATAACCACCAGGCCGGCAGATTAAACCCCAGACTATTTTGGAATATGAGGTGGGACTGGGTGAAGGGCAGTATAGTCTGTATAGCACTCTTTATAATTAACATAGTCACAAATCACCTTTGCTCTTGTTACCTCCAATATATATATATATTAAAAATACATATTTTGTAATTCCAATTAAGGTGGTATTCATTATAATATAGCACTGATGCTTCTTCTATATGTAAAGACCACTGCCAGCAATATATATCATAGGGGAAAAGACAAATTCATGCAAAGAATAAATGAAAGCAGTGGCATTTAATGTATTTTAGAACCAAAGGCAGGACAGAATGGACATGTGGGACATTCAGTATCGACAGGATGGGGTAGGCACAGGACATAAGGTGGGAATGGATGTGAGGTGGGACAGGGTGAAGGGTAGTCAAGTCAATATTTTGCCCACAGTGATGCAGGAATTACTGGAATTTCCCCTGTTTAATCTGCCAGACAGACAGAAATGGGGTGGAGTAAAGGGGGTACTGAGGAGATAGGGGTGGAGCAATGTGAGGCGCTGAGGTTGTGTAGGTTCTCTCTGGCTCCAAAAAGTTTTAAATTACTAAGAAAGCAGAGAGAAAATCAGCTAATGCACATTTTTGTATTATTATTATTTTTATTAAGCTGTAAGAACACCTACCTCACATTTCAGTATAAGGAGGGACTGGCCATCAGGACTACCAGCATTCCCAGCAGTCCTCTCCAGCTGACGGCCATACTGTTGGTGCACAGAAAGAGAGCGAGAGACTGTATGAAAACATACGCTGCATCCTCAGAGTATCAGCCCAATCATAAAATCCACACAATCCACCCAACTGACCCCACCTCACCAAACATTCCAGGCTCAGGGTTGGAAAATTGCTGCAAACTGTGGAAAAACACGAACTAATCCCACGAGGCGCATTAAGGACCTTTTTAAAATGCAGGGTGCTGCCTAGATTTACTGCTGCTAGTGCAAAGGCCATTTCCTCTTCCAGTATAAGCACAGCACCGCAGCTTCACAGCTCAGCTCTGAGGGCCTGGTGAATAATACGGAGGACATGGTCACATATGTAATATTTATATCTGCTTTTCCAATTAAAGGTGAAGTAGGTGAAAGGGTTTCCTTTTCCTGGACTGTTGAGCTGAGGCCGTTTTTGGGCAAATTAGAAGTTGCCAACCAGCTAACGTTGGTAGCTGAATCAACGCTCCTTACAGAATGTAGCCATTATTTATTATTTAATTATTATTTGATTATCGTTAAATTATCATCTTGAGTGACAACACTCAATCCAAGGTCCTGATGGTAGGGTTGGGCAATATGGCGATTGATCTTGATGTGTATTGTGATTTTGACAGGTATGTACATTAATGTACAGGTATTAATACCTACTCTCAACACCTCTTAGCCCAGTTATTTATATTCTAAATAATACAATATTTTATTGTAAATTAAACAGGACTAACGCTGGTCTCTGTGAT
Source organism: Salminus brasiliensis (assembly GCF_030463535.1). Taxonomy (NCBI): domain Eukaryota; kingdom Metazoa; phylum Chordata; class Actinopteri; order Characiformes; family Bryconidae; genus Salminus; species Salminus brasiliensis. The sequence continues at coordinate 4,742,104 of NC_132886.1, forward strand.
AAACATGCAGTTGGTCGGTGTTCTCTTAAATGCTGAAAATATTTATATTTTACATTTACAGTGTCTGTCTGATACTCTAATCCAGAGCTCTTACATACAGTCTGGTTTAATGGGGTGTGAGTGCCTGGCCAGAGAGCTAAACCCACTCTGCTGTGGAGAAGGTGGTGGTGTTCCTATACCACTCCAGCACCCAGAATATACTCAGAAACCATACTGTTTATTACAAAAATGATGAATTTTCTTCATATTGGCCACCTCCATCTGAGAGCGTCAGGAATGCAACAACTGTCTCTGGGATATAGCTTCAAACATTACTCTAAAAAAGGGCTAATATTGCGAAACCAAAAAAATTATATATATATAGTGTATATATGTGCCATCATGTAGCTATAAATCCAATCCATTTGTAAACATAATGCAATTTAAATGCATAAAACACCTTTTGTGGACTTTGAGGACACCATTGCCTATAGTGCTGCTAGACAAATGACATGTATTTATTTTAATATATGCTTTTTGGATTGATTTTTATATTCAGAATTGCTTTTATTGTTCTGATAAAAGTGGTATTCATAATATAACAGCATCATAATATAGCACTGATGCTTCCTGTATATGTAAAGACCACTGCCAGCAATATATATCATAGGGGAAAAGAAAAAATGAAAGCAGTGGCAGTGGCAGGACAGAATGGACATGTGGGACATGCAGTAGGGACAGGATGGGGTAGGAACAGGACATAAGGTGGGAATGGATGTGATGGGCATGGAATTTGAGGTGGGACAGGGTGAAGGGCAGTATAGTCTGTATAGCACTACTTATAATTAACATGGTCACAAATCATCTTTGCCCTTACCTCCAAAAATATATATAAGAAAAATATAAGTATGTTTTATATACAAATATATTGTAATTCCAAGGTGGTATTCATCATAATATAGCACTTATTCATTAATACTTATATATATATATATATATATATATATATATATATATATATATTATGAATAAAAAACTAATTAATGCAAAAGAAAATGAAAGCAGTGGCGTTTAATGGATTTTGGAACCAAAGGCAGGACAGAATGGACATATGGGACATGCAGTAGGGACAGGTGTGATAGGCATGGAATGGAATATGAGGTGGGACTGGACGGGAGAGGGTGGGACAGGGTGGGATAGGGTGTAGGGCAGTATAGTCTGTATAGCACTCTTAATAATCAACATGGTCACAAATCATCGTTGCTCTTGTCACCTCCAAAAAAAAAAAAAAAATATATATATATATATATATATATATATATATATATATATATATATATATATATATAAATATAAATAAATAAACAAATATATTGTCATTCTAATTAAGGTGGTATTCATCATAATATAGCACTGATGCTTCTTCAATACGTAAAGACCACTGCCAGCAATATATATCATAGGGAAAAAGACAAATCCATGCAAATCAAAAGTAATGCAGTGACATTTAATGTATTTTAGAACCAAAGGCAGGACAGAATGGACATGTGGGACATTCAGTATGGACAGGACATAAGGTGGGAATGGATGTGATGGGCATGGAATATGAGGTGGGACAGGGTGAAGGGCAGGGAAGTCAATATAGCACTATTTATAAGTAACATTACTCCCAAAAAAATATTTAAATGATATTAGGAGGTCAGACAAGTGTGTCACACACACATATAATAATAATTAGCACAATATTTATATGAGGAATATTTATTTGAGGCTTTTTATGGCTTTGAATAAATGAATATAAATACAGAAGGCAAAAAAAAAAAGGAGTTGTGATTCTTACAGGATTTTTTCATTCCACCTTAAATGCTGCAGTGTTTCCATTCAGGCTCCCACTGCGTTTAAGGTGGAACGGGACAAATTCCAGTAAGAGCCCAACTTACTACCTCGCAGAAAGCGGGCCGGCTGCTGGTTAGAGAGGGGAGCAGGCAGGGGTGTACTCACAGGCTGCGTTTTGTCGGTGGAGTTTATGAAGTCTGGGATCGCCCCCTCCTTAAGCAGTAACTTTTTGGCGAACCCCGCATTGTATTGTTCCTGGTTGACAAAACAGTCTGCGCTGAAATGCGCAGAGCACACGGTGAGGTTCGGGCTGAAGCTCTGCGGGATTTCCTCAAAAATGAACTTCAGCCACTCGCTGCGGATCGTCGGCTGTTTGGGGAGAGAGTGGAGCGACACGTTCTCCTGCCGACAGCCGACAACGCTGCAGCGCTTCGACGTTTTCCCCCACATCTTCACGCTCGGGGTTGTGCCGAAAACGAACCCCAGGCAAAGCAGGCACGCAGAGGACCCCTCGGCGGCTGGCTAGCTAGCTGCCTGCCTGATATAGCTAATATAAAAAAATAATATACATATATATATAAATCGCAACATAATTAATTAACTAACTAATTGACTCAACAACGCACACAACATTGTCGGCATCGTTTATTATTATTATTAAAAAAACAAAAAAACTAGCCATTAAAGGCGATGTATGCGATTTTATTATAGTGCACTTTTTTGTCAAATTCAGCTACAGTTTTCTTCTTAATTGCGCTCTGGATAAACTCCCAGCTTTAAATAGGAAGGTAAATTGTTAAGTAAGAAATAAGCGAAGTGGCTCGGACCGAGAAACACAAGGCCGCTCCAGCCAATCAGCATCAGGGGGCGTTAGTGGCCGTTCACCGAGCAGAGGCGGTGGGAGATAGCTAGCTATATCTGCTGGGTTGAGCAGACCCGCATTGTCAAGGAGAGATGTCCGAGAAACAGCCCAAAAGGAAAAGATCGCTCGAGCAAAAGCAGTACAAAAAGTTTTTGGATCAGGCGAGGGCAAAGACACGGGTGAACATCGGGGAGGCGTTTGGACGGTGGAGAGACCTGCGGACACGGGAGGGCTTGAAGCGGGATGAGGATGTTGCCGTGTTTCTACTAGATAGGTCTGTGACTTATTTATTATTATTATTATTATTATTTTTAATATTTATTTATTATTATTATTACATAATAATTAATCGCGATCTTGCGCAGAAATGTACTATAGCTAGTGTTGCGCCATCTTGCGCTACGAGGTTTCTACGTGAGCCCCGGTGTTTACTAGTAATTTAATAAAAATTATAAAAATTATCTAGAGTCTTAAATCCCTCCAGGTTTCTAATCTACGCCTCTGATACTATAATAAAAACATCGGACGCCCTAACGCACAAACAGGGCTGCGTTTAGAGCCGGGCGCCATACGATGGAACATACCATTCATGACGGAAGGAGGGGGGGGGGGGGGGAGCGTGGAAGACACCAAATTCAGGTCATGTGACCAGATGGTGGCACACTTGCTGTAGTGGAGGAAGGTAAATAGAGTGAGGCTTAATCATAAGTTATCGTAAGGGCGACGGGTTTTAACGTGGTGTCGGTCGGAAGCGACACGAACACCCTGTGGAGATGCTGCGTGGTTTAGCCCGGTGTTTTGTTATGGCACCGGCACCGGCGCTGGAGGAGCGCTGGAGGAGCGCTAGGGGAGCGCCAGGGGGGCGCCAGGGGGGCAGTGCCTGCCTTTATCCGGGAAGAAGCGCCAGTAGCATAAGCCTGCATGTGTTTTTAATGTCTGTGGATGAAAGTAGGGCATTAAGAAGGAGTATAGACTGCAGTGTTGACGTGTAGCTGCGGACGAGCCTAAAATACAGCGCCTGCTATTAATGCGCCCCCAGCTCGTAAAGCTGGGGCTCCTGGAGAACTCCCCTCATAACCATGAGCTAATGACATGACCTAAGGGTGCATTAGGATAGTTCCCTCCTTTTATTAGGTCAAATGACCTGTGGAATATGTAGATATTATTAAAGCAGTGGCTCCATCCAAGGGCCTGAGAAAGCCTGATGGAGGACCTTCTCCCCAAACCAGGACCTTGGACCTCCAGTCCAAGGTCTTGCATGACTGTTGACATTTCTCCTGGATAGATATTAAAAAAAACACTAGGTATGGAAACCTGATGTCCCACCATCTGATGTCCCACCACTGTTGTGATGTGTATCTATGGGGTCGGGGGCTTCAGGTAGGCCTAAGCTGAAGGGCAGAGTTCAGATACCTCCAAAATCACACAGCTAATGGAAATAATGTGTAATACAGAAACCCTTACCACTCATTTATCAGCACTGAGTGTTAATAACTGATCAGCCAGTTGCCCTAAAACCTCCACTACTTTTCTGGGCTCTGGTCGGTCCTCCTGGTGTGTCCAGTGTTTTTTGGTCCATTATCTCCTGCTCACTGGTTCCTTTGGTTCTTTGCTAATCCCAGACAGATCACACGTCTTATGTGGTTTCAGGACTTAAGCAGGTTCTACCAAATACTTCAGGGAAAATGAAATGGGGCGAGTCGTGAAGGCTGTGTGAAGACTGGACCACTGCTGGACAAAGTGGCTGTACATCTGCTGAGGAAGGGTCACCGACTGGAGCCTGGAGTGCAGAAACTAATCAGATTCTTCTGCTGGATTTCACTGTTTTCACAGCTGTTCTAAAGGAAAACCCGTGGCCGAAACGTACTACACCACACCGAGAGCTGACTGGACTTCATCGGATGAGTCCACTTGTTCAGCGTCCGAGAGGTGAGAGGGAGCCGATGCTGAAGATCCTGAGGTCCAGACTAATTGGCTAGAAAAGGAACAGGGAAGCGAACTGCGAGTTTGAACATTAAACATTTAATAACACTAAGCAAGAAATGTATCCATAGAGCTCCCTGAAATGACAAACATCAAAGTGACATATGCAGCAGATTAAAAATCTGGGTGTGGTCAGTGCAGATATAAACAGTAGTGCTAATTGTAGCTTATAGGCTCTTGAAGTGACGTGTGCATAAGCTGTTTGTGATGATGCTGAGTTGTGTGTTGTTTGTGTGCTGGATCCAAAGTTTGTCTGTTAAGGGGGTGACAGGGAAAGGGGAGGCAGGGCAGGGACCGAGCTGCCCCTCAGTCTGCTGGTACTCACCTGGAGACGCCGCAGTCTCCTCCCTGATGGCAGCAGGCTGAAAAAGCTGTGTAGCGGGTGGGTACGGCGGTCCTTCGCCATGCAGAGGGCTTTCCGAGTGAGGGCGGTGCTGTGTAGGACATGGAGGGAGGGGAAGGAGGTGCCGGCGATCTTCTCAGTTGATCTCATGATGCGCTCGAGGGTCTTGCAGGCAGGCACCTGGTCAGGACTGGTTGGGGCTCTGGCTCGTCTGAGCTTGTTCACTGCTGTCCAATGAAAAACATGCAGCTCAATTTTCATCCGTTTTTAGTTCTCTCTATGGACTGTGTAAATAATTCTGGATGAATTGACCAATAGAAATGCTCTAAATTACTTGGGTAAACTCTTATTTAACATTAACCTTCATTCAACCTTCTCCTGTAAAGTCAGCATTTTGAGATACAGTTTTTTCATTGGACGGCAAAAATATGCTGGACGAAGGTTTTCCAAAGATGGGAAACGCACAGTATCCCCTGCCGAGTCAGTTTACAGCCATCCTGCCATGTTTAGTGTGTGTACCGTCTATTAAACAAGCCTTCTTTTTGTATTTGAAGTTGGAATTGCGCTGTAGATGTGGAGAAGGACGGCCAGTCACCACAGAATGGAGCAGCCGCCTGTCAACAGAACGGACAGACGGCAGATGTGCAAAGGAAGCCGTCCTCTCGAGATGAAGAAGGAAGCTGTGATTTATCGGAGTAGGTCATTTTCAGACTAGAGCTTAGTCTTAGTCACAGATTGCAGGGTGGGGGTGCTCAGTTCTGGAAGGAGTCGAGATGGGAAGAACAGTGGGGTAATCAACAAACCCAGTGCTTATTAAATAACCATGGGGGGAAACTCATGGGGGGAAACTCAGATAAAACATTAAGACGTTAACTGGAAGACGACCTTTTCCATCTTTTACTATTAGTGATGTCTGCAACTTCATTTACAGTGGCATGCAAAGGTTTGGGCACCCCTGGTCAAAATTCTGTTACTGTGAATAGCTGATGAGAAAAAGATGACCTGATTCCTAAAAGGCAAAAGTTTGGGCAATCTGCAAAGTCAGTACCTAGTAACACCTTGTTTGTTGTACCATCACAGCAGATTCTTGGGCTGCAGTTCTCTTTGGAGGTCTGGCCACAGATTTGTCATGATGTTTATATCCGGGGCCCATGGCAAAACCTTCAGCCAAACCTCTTGAACTAGTCCACTGTGGATTTTAAGATCTCCATCTGGTTTACTTGTGTAGTTATAGGTGTTGTGTTGTGTTGTGTTACAGGAGCAGTTATGTGAGTCTGAACAAGGAGGTTTTGGTGACGCTGATGTTCCGCTGTCTGGAGTGCTCCAGTGAATGCCGTGTTCGAGGGAAAGGCAAAGGAGGGAATCTCCTTTTCAGACAGGAGTGCCTGGTCTGCTGTAGCTACAGGGTGTGGACCTCCCAGTCAGCCCAAATGGTAAAGGAAGAGGTGTGTATATCAGGAGAAGGTATTAGATGTTTCCAATATACACTGATGTTTGATGTAGTTGATCAATTGTACTATATAGCGTACAGTGGCTTACAAAGGTTTGGCCCCCCTGGTGAACCCTCGTTACTGCGTGTAGAAGACAAACCTTTTTGTAAAGTTTCAGGCTGTATTGAGCTTGTTAGAGCAATGGCTTATTCACATTGTAATTGTTAGGGAAGGCCTGCTGAGGCAGATTTCAAAATAGGGCTGGGCGATATGATACAAATATTTTATCACAATACTTCGACATTTGCCACGATACATGTAATCACAGACTAAATACATTAGTAGTGACAGACTCTTAAAAACTACTATTCAGATACTCTCCCAGACTGGGTACAGTGGTTTTTATTCAATGACTGCTGCACTAGATCTAATTAAACCAGTCTAATTACAGTGTTTGTAATAGAACATGCAGTGGATCAGTGTTTATTAGGCACCAACAATGTTCTCAAAATGCTGAGAAAAGCATATTGTCTATCACAATAACAAAATTGATCACGATGCGATAAAATATCATCATATTGCCCAGATCTACTTCAAACTTCCAGAAATACTACTGACTCCTCAAACCTTTCCCCGACAGTCAGCATCCATGGGAGTCCTCCTTTTAGCAGCTGCCTTGTTCCCCATACATTAAAATAGCCCACAAAGCAGGAGAAGGTTCTAAGAAGAGAGCAGAGGATGTCATTTCCTCAATTTGTAACATAACTAAGAAATGGCAATTAACTGGAATGGTGGAGGTCAGTTATATAGAGAACTGCTAGATTGGTAGGATTGCAGAAAAGGCAAATGGAAACCCCCGTTATACTGAGGAAGAAAGGACCTGCCAGATTTTGACCTGTCAAATTTGACAGTCTGGAGTTGTGGTGCACTTTTCAACTTCCTTCATCCTCACCACAAACTTCTGTGAGACTTTGGAAACAAGTTCTAATGAAGTTAAAATAAATGTTTTCAAACACGCCCCAGAATCCATAATGGACTACCTGGAGATGTCTAAGCTGACATATTTTGCTCTTTATTCTAAGCTTTTTCTGCTCTCCTCTCCAGGTGGCCAGTTTACCTGTGACCAGTGCTGCTTGCGATGCACAGAGTGACCTGAGCACAGAGCAGCATGAGAGTCATGACAACAGTCCCATAAAGCAGGAGGAGAGAGTGGATGGAGGTGATGTGCGGGGGGAAGAAGAAGAAGGAGAAGAAGGACATGCTACCGGTGGCGTCACTAGTTTTGTAGTGAAGGAAGAAAAGGAAGATGACTATGAGAGGGAGGTGGAGGGTCTTTTAATGGAGACGTACGTGGATCAAGTTCCGTTTTCCTCAGTTCAAGAAAAGCCTGACATTGAAGGCAATGGTTTTAATGTTGATCTACATGCAAATGAGGCAACTGAACCTCCTCACACATCACTGACTGCTCAGGAAGAAGAAATTCCTGACCACTTCTCTGGAGAGGGAGAGCTGGACGATTCAGAAAACGACTCCAAAACCAGCGTCTCGAGTTCGTACGAATCCACGGACAGCTCCGGAGGAGAAGAAGAAGAGCGACGTCCCGAAGAGGAGTTTAAAATGAAGCGTCAGAAGCTCTTCCAGAACACCATTAAACCCATATATTGGTGCGTAGACTGTGGGGCACTTGCACGCGTGCAGTGCACAGTCCGGCGGCACCAGAAGATCTTTGGCTGCTATGAGTGCGGTGCCGCGGGCGACGTTGTGGGCTACGGTTTCAGAGGCTTCACTCTTCATTTCAGCGACAAACACAGTTTTCATAAGCACGCTATAGAAGTGCACGGTGCCACGGAAAACCTTCACGAACGCACAGTTTGCCAGGACTGTAACAAGACCTTCAGGGTCCAGTCTGACCCCAGCAAAAAGGGCCACGTGTGTGAGTACAAGGTCAAGCCGTTTTCCTGCCATTTGTGCCGCAAACGCTTCGCCACGGAGGTCGGCCAGAAGGTGCATTACCGCAGGCTGCACAGAGACTACACCCACCTCTGCAAGTTCTGCATGGAGGTGTTCGATACGAGAACATCCAAGCTCGAGCACGAACAGACTCACGGAGAAGACCAGCCGGCCTTCCTCTGCCCAGACTGCCCTGCAAAGTTCAAAGACTTTATCGCACGGAATCAACACCTGAAAAGCCACAGAGGTCAGAAGAAGTACACCTGCCACAAATGTGACCGGACGCTGTCTTCTCTCAGTGGATACGAGAGGCACCTGCTCGTCCACTCCGGAGAGAAGCCCTACACGTGCGAGGTGTGCGAGCGCTCCTTCAACCAGGCCGGACACCTGAAGTCCCACATGCGTCTCCACACAGGAGAGAAGCCCTTCATGTGCGAGCAGTGTGGAGAGTGTTTCAACCACAACATCAGCCTGAAGAACCACATGTTGAGACGACACAACATGGAGTCCATGCCGGTCTCGGCGGAGGAGAACACGAACAGAACCAGACCCGTAAGGAACGCAGCCAGAAAAGCTCAGCGGAAAAAGCGAGCAAGAAGGAGCTCCTCCAGTTCTGCTGCTGCTGGGGAGCTGGACGTGGAACTGCAGAGTGATCTGGAGGAGAGCAACGAGTCGGACTCTGACAAGGAGGAGAAGAAGAAAAGAGGCCGGAGGAAGAACGCTAGGAGGAAGAAACGGAAGGCGACGAAATGAGGCATTAGATCACTGATTATTCACACTGACTTTTCCACTGCCTTATACCTACAGTCATTGACCATTTTATCAACACCACCAAACATATAGGTGTGCTTGCTCGGTGCAGTCCGTCTGTTGCTGCACAGTTTTTTGGCCTCCGGTGGAAAGGGAGAAATTTCGGCCTCTGGTGGTCCCTTTTCGTTCATGTCTGGGGTGGAGACGAGAAATGGTGTGGTGACAGAAGAACTACAGTTGCAGCTACAGCTATGAAGTGCATCTACATGTAAGGTGTTTCTAATAAAATGGCCAGTGAGTGTAGCTATGGTTGGTGGACCTAATGAGCTGAGAACTCTATGTAAAGTTGTACAGGTGTGGTCTGCTCAAGAAGACTATGCTAGAGGCCAATTCGGGAACTGTCCAAGGAGGTGTTCTCGGACTGGTTGAACGTTTAACGGTTCTGAAAGGTTTAGCAGATTTCTGCGGTTAAACACTGGCCTGAAGTTTGGTTCCTGATTGGTTCTTCTTACCCAAGGTGCCTTACATTCCTGTACGCTCTCAGTACAACAGCATTGCAGGTTATAGTTCTCTGCTAGGAAGCCTGAGGTGGATGTTCTTCTCCGCTGTTACAAAATAAAGTTGATTAGAACATCATGAATGTGCTGTCAGTCATCAAAATCTACACACACACACACACACACACACACACACATATAACCTCCCTCATTAACCCCACCACTCAATGTCCATCATACCAGCTTCATTTTCCATATAGAAGCAGCCTCCTTTCAACCTGTGTGGTCTTCAACGCTCAGGACCTCCACAGGACTGACCACCGCAGAGCAGGCTGTAGTATGTGGGTGGTGGGTCAGTCATTCTCAGCGCTGCTGTCACTGCTGAACTGAGAATAGTCCTCTAACCGACCTCCAACATCCTGTGGCCACTATGGAAGGACTACAGGATGTACATCTACAAGCTGGACCAACCATGTAGGAGTGTTTGATAGAGTGGACAGTGAGTGTCTGATCCACTCGTACCAGCAGGGCAACACACTCTATTAACACACTCCCAGTATGTCAGTATCACCGCAGTGCTGAGAATGACCCACCACCCAACACCCCTTACAGTCTGCTCTGTGCTGGTCAGTCCTGTGGGGTCCTGAGCATCGAAGAATAGGGTGAGAGGAGGCGAATAAACAAAGTACCCAGAGAAACAGATGGAGACAGTCTGGAATTGTAGAACTACACAGTGCTCCTATACGGGAACTGGAGATAAACAAATAAGCAGTGTCTGCAATTCTTAGATCAACCACTAGAGGCGTAAGACTGAAAGTGCATATATCCCAAAAAAATGTATATTTTAGCTACAAAGATCTGTATGCATCTATTCTTATGAGGAATATTGCAGAAATTCAGAATAAGCAAAATCTAAGTTTTCTGAAGGATGCAAGAAGGAAACTGCACTGTAGAAATATATTATACAGAACTATGATAAACTATTATACAGATCAGTGTCATGCATTATAATGCAACTTATTACAATATGGCTGATCACTGAATATCATACAAGTAGGCTTGGGCAGTATTACCCCTCTATTCAGAGCACTGAAAGCTGTATTTGGTCATTTTTCAGGTTTTAAAAGTATTAAATTCTTCTTTTAAGAAATTATAATTAATTATTATTATAAACTCTAAATCTAACTAAAATGATCAGGCTGTGTTATCAGATATTACAGGAACACCCAGCTTTAAGCACCAGCATGTCTGGAGCCCGGTCCTAGTCCCGCCCCCCCCGGGTTGCCAGGTACGCAGCACAACAGCGCAGAAACCCCGTACAGAGCCCTGCAGCCATGGAGGCGAGCAAGCGACCTGGACCCGCAGAAACAGCGTTAGGTGCTCCCCACCCTAAAAAACCGCTGCATCCGTCTAAAAAGCTCAACGACCAGAGGCGGGGGAGAACCTGAGTCAATATTGGCGATGCGTTTGATAGATGGAGGCAGCTTAGAGTCCAGAAGGACTTCATCCTAAACAAGGAAGCACTGAGCTTCAGGTAATTTAGTAGAAATGAGCATTTTAAGACATTTAAAGTCATTTAAAGTCATTTAAAGGTGGTTATTCGAGTGCTTGCATTTAGCTCGCTTGTTATTGTAAAAGCTCGTCTTGCAGATTCAGTGTCGCCAATCTGGCAACCCAGATTTTTGACCCAGTGTTTTGAAATTGGACATTTTTATTTTTTTATTTATTTTATTTGTTATTATTAATGTATTTAATCTGCATACCCCACAGTCTACTGTTCCTTGTTGACTAATAATAATAATAATAATAATAATAATAATAAAAAGCTGATGGTGACATTGAGGCTAAAGCTCTGCGGAATTTCCTTATTAATAAACTTCAGCCATTCGCTTCAGATCTTCGGGTTTTTGGGGTTTCGACGTTTCCCCCACCACATCTTCACACTCGGGGTTGTGCCGAAAACTAACCCTAAAACAAAGCAGGCACGCTGAGGACCCCTCCGTAGCTGGCCAGCTGCCTGCCTGCCTGATGTAAAGCCCATATCCCAGCACTAGCTTCATTTCCAGGGTTATTTCATTGTGTTGACCCACAGTAAACACACATAACATTGTCTGCTGTTGTGAAACATTGCTACAACGTTGTCAGAAGGTGGTGTCGGCCTCTTGTGCTGGGAAAACTGGGAAACCTGATGTCCCACCATCTGATGTCCCATCACTGTTGTGATGTGTATCTATGGGGTCGGGGGCTTCAGGTAGGCCTAAGCTGAAGGGCCGAGTTCAGATACCTCCAAAATCACACAGCTAATGGAAATAATGTGTAATACAGAAACCCTTACCACTCATTTATCAGCACTGAGTGTTAATAACTGATCAGCCAGTTGCCCTAAAACCTCCACTACTTCTCTGGGCTCTGGTCGGTCCTCCTGGTGTGTCCAGTGTGTTTTGGTCCATTATCTCCTGCTCACTGGTTCCTTTGGTTCTTTGCTAATCCCAGACAGATCACACGTCTTATGGGGTTTCACGTCTAACAAATACTTCAGGGAAAATGAAATGGGGCGAGTCGTGAAGGCTGTGTGAAGACTGGACCACTGCTGGACAAAGTGGCTGTACATCTGCTGAGGAAGGGTCACCGACTGGAGCCTGGAGTGCAGAAACTAATCAGATTCTTCTGCTGGATTTCACTGTTTTCACAGCTGTTCTAAAGGAAAACCCGTGGCGGAAACGTACTACACCACACCGAGAGCTGACTGGACTTCATCGGATGAGTCCACTTGTTCAGCGTCCGAGAGGTGAGAGGGAGCCGATGCTGAGGATCCTGAGGTCCAGACTAATTGGCTAGAAAAGGAACGGGGAGGCAAACTGTGAACACAGTTCAGGAAAGAGATGAATGTAAAAACTTGTGTCTCCAATGTTGTCTGTTTTTAGTTTTCTCCATGGTTTGAACACTGTAGCTGCTTCTGTACACTGTGAGAATAATTCTGGATGAATGGACCAATAGAAATGCTCTAAATTACTTGTATTAAATGTATTTAATGTAAAATATTATACATTTATTTTACATATATTTTACATTTTACATTTACGACATTTAGCAGACGCTTATTATTATAGACTAATAATTCAAAGATACCTCTAAGCTTAGACATTACTAAACACAAGACAATAAGGCGACCATAGAACTATTCGTCCAAGTACTCTCTGAAGAGGTGGGTCTTCAGTCTGGGTTTGAAGACAGCGAGCGACTCGGCCGTTCGGACACCCAGGGGCAGCTCGTTCCACCACTTTGGTGCCAGGACAGAAAAGAGCCTGGACGCTTGTCTTCCGCAGATTTTGAGGGATGGCGGGTCGAGCTGAGCCGTACTTGAAGCTCGAAGGGCTCTTGGTGCGGATCGGCTTTTGACCATTGCCATCAGATACGGAGGGGCTGGTCCGTTCTGGGCTTTGTAGGCCAGCGTCAGGGTTCTGAATCTGATGCGGGCAGCTACAGGAAGCCAGTGGAGAGAACGCAGCAGTGGAGTGACATGGCTGAATTTAGGGACATTGAAGACGACCCGTGCCGCTGCATTCTGGATGAGTTGCAGGGGTCTGATGGTGCGCAGAGGGAGACCAGCCAGAAAAGAGGTGCAGTGGTCAAGTCTGGAAGTGACGAGAGACTGAACAAGGACCTGGGTGGCCTCTCTAGAGAGGAAGGGTCGAATTCTCCGGATGTTGTACAGAAGAAATCTGCAGGACCGAGTTACGTTTGCAACATGACTTGAGAACGATAACTGATCATCCATCACTACACCAAGGCTGCGGGCTTCTGTAGAAGGTGACCAGCGAGTTCTCAAAGGTGATGGCAAGATCGTTTCTTGGTCCAGCAGTTCCCGGGATGTACAGCAGCTCCGTCTTGCTGGGGTTGAGTTTGAGGTGGTGAGCCGCCATCCAAGAAGAGACGTCGGCGAGGCATGCTGAGATACGGGCAAAAACCTGTGTGTCAGACGGTGGGAAAGAGAGCATGAGTTGAGTGTCATCGGCGTAACAGTGGTAAGAGAATCCATGAGAGGATATCACTTTACCAAGAGAGCTAGAGTAGAGTGAGAAAAGAAGAGGACCAAGAACCGAGCCTTGTGGAACGCCAGTGGAGAGACTACAAGGAGCGACCGTGTCGCCCTGCCATGTTACCTGGTATGAGCGTCCCTGCAGGTATGATGCAAACCATCGCCATGCAGAGCCGGTAATTCCAAGACCGGCAAGGATAGACAGGAGGATCTTATACCTCCATTCAGAGTGATAATATGCTGATCGGAAGGTTTCCAAAGATGGGAAACGCACAGTATCCCCTGCCGAGTCAGTTTACAGCCATCCTGCCATGTTTAGTGTGTGTACCGTCTATTAAACAAGCCTTCTTTTTGTATTTGAAGTTGGAATTGCGCTGTAGATGTGGAGAAGGACGGCCAGTCACCACAGAATGGAGCAGCCGCCTGTCAACAGAACGGACAGACGGCAGATGTGCAAAGGAAGCCGTCCTCTCGAGATGAAGAAGGAAGCTGTGATTTGTCGGAGTAGGTCATTTTCAGACTAGAGCTTAGTCTTAGTCACAGATTGCAGGGTGGGGGTGCTCAGTTCTGGAAGGAGTCGAGATGGGAAGAACAGTGGGGTAATCAACAAACCCAGTGCTTATTAAATAACCATGGGGGGAAACTCATGGGGGGAAACTCAGATAAAACATTAAGACGTTAACTGGAAGACGACCTTTTCCATCTTTTACTATTAGTGATGTCTGCAACTTCATTTACAGTGGCATGCAAAGGTTTGGGCACCCCTGGTCAAAATTCTGTTACTGTGAATAGCTGATGAGAAAAAGATGACCTGATTCCTAAAAGGCAAAAGTTTGGGCAATCTGCAAAGTCAGTACCTAGTAACACCTTGTTTGTTGTACCATCACAGCAGATTCTTGGGCTGCAGTTCTCTTTGGAGGTCTGGCCACAGATTTTTAATGATGTTTATATCCGGGGCCCATGGCCAGAAGAAGATCATCACCAGAAGATCTTTGGCTGCTATGAGTCCGGTGCCACGGGCGACGTTGTTGGTGTGGCGCAACAGATAACACCACTAGCTGTCAGTGAGCTTCCACACCATGTAGGAGACTGGGGTTCGATTCCCAGTCTGGGTGACTATGCTGCCCTATACCAAAAGGAGTCCTTGGGCAAGACTCCTAACACTACATTGGCCCAACGCTGTAATACGTGTGACCTTGTAAGTCGCTCTGGATAAGAGCGTCAGCTAAATGCCATAAATGTAAATGTAAATGTTGTGGGGTACGGTTTTAGAGGCTTCACTGTTCATTATATTACCCTTCAGGGCTGCTTTTCATTACAGTGACATATGAACTGAAATTAGTACAAAAGGGAACCAGTAGGACCAGTGGTCTGATTCTTGTCTGTTTACAGCAGCATTTTAGGTGATCCGATCACAAGTTTTTGCCAAAACGCATAGTAAAGTAAAGGTGCCTGTATTTGTCACTGTACAGTGTACACTGCACAGCGAAATGTGTCCTCCGCATTTAACCCATCTGTGGTAGTGAACACACACACACACACACACACACACTAGTGAACTAGGGGCAGTGAGTACACACACACCCAGAGCGGTGGGCGCCCGGGGAGCAGAGAGGGTGAAGGGCCTTGCTCAAGGGCCCAACAGTGGCAGCTTGCAGAGCCCGGGAATCAACCCACAACCCTGTTATCGATAACCCGGCACTCTAACCGCTGAGCCACCACTGCCCCTTTATTTATTATAGGGCATGCTGCACTATAATATACCAATAAAATAAGACAAAAATAATAATAATGATACCAGCCATGAGTTTCCCTGTTATCCCATTAGTTCATGTGTTAATGTAGCCTGCTGTTTTGTGAAATTTTGAATCAAAGGGAGGATCGTCAAATAACTCAGGTTCCACACCAGAGGTTCTGTATAAAAAGGTCCCTTTATTTCACAATCAACACAAACAAACCGAAGTATTCTTGGCATTATGCTTTCAGTTTCACAATGAGACTTGCTGTTACTCACCACTCACTGGATCGGGAGAGCCCGTCGATCCTGGTAGGAGACAGCTGTCCCAGTAAACCACCGAGCTGGACCTGCAGTTCCACTCAGCCGACTCTCACCAGAAAAGGGCGAAACCCGTCCTTTATATCTTTAACAAAATGAAGAACTGTGCATAGACAGAGTCGGGGGCCAACCGCTCCCACCATATCCTTATATTCGGATATGTAGACCATATTAGCGTGGTTCTGCAGTGCACTTGCACTTGCATAGTACAAACACTCTTGCAGCCTATCCGGAGGAGTAGGCCTCTTCCTAGTGGTTACATCCTGAGATACATACAGAACAGCGAGTTGCTCATAAGATACAGTCTGTAGTATTTGGATGGAGTGCACCCCAAGGCGGCAGAATTATTTTTTATTACACCTGTTCAGCTAACTTGCGCAGTCTAGTCTAGGCATGGTCTCGCCGTTATTGCATATTGTCCAGCTAGGGCAGTGACGCAGTTGATGTGGGCCGTGCTTTGCTGATGGGGGTGCATCGAGACGCTTCGGCATCAACACTACAAGAAGAATGTGGTCATATGAGTCCCAGAGCTCCTCTGAATGTGGACGGGGTGAGTCTTTGAGACACACTGTACCCCATTCACCCCATTGTACTCAATATCATAGATACATTATAGATGAAAAATCAATGAAAAAAATGTACATGAGGCTACAGATGTTTTACAGATTTTAAAATTATTCTTATTTCATTAAAACTAGTAAGAACATTTCCCTGACGCCTAAAGTGCAACATTTTATGTCTAGTACTGTAACACTGGTCAGAACACTGGTCGGTCCTGAGAGAGAACAAAAAGGCTCTAAGGTTCATGCAGGTAAATAACATCAGCACTGTGGGTAAAGGGAGGGTTGAGTTAGGTGGAACAGTAGTAGGAGGTTTGTGTATTTAGTGCATATCTGCTTCACCAGTGCTGTATATCTCTGTTCATTTGCCTTGGGTTAGCAGAACACCATGTAAAGCAGCACTGTCAAACAAACAAAACACAACAGAGAGCTTTCTCTGTTTAGTGCTGCTTTATTGGGCTCAGTTTATTATGAGAAAGAGGAGATCCTGCAGGAGACACACACTGACAGGTAAGAAACACCTTTAATAATTGAAACAATAATTGAGGTCAGATGTACAAATACATATAAAATAATAATAATAATAAGGTTCTTCACATAGTTCTCTGAGTGGTTCCATAGAGGAACCACCTTTCCACTGTTCAATAAAAGAAAGGGTTTATAGTAGGGACCTTTAAATTCGTCTAATGCGTCTAATACCACTATGACCAGGGGGTCTCAAGAATCCCAAGCCATGCTGCTTTGCCATCAGTGGCCAGAGTCTGAAAGAGCACAGTTGGCCACGCTCTCTTCCCTCATCACTCTTACGAGGTCATCGGCTGCTGGCGGCAGTTTGAAAAGAGGTGGTTGCTGACTTTGCGTGTATCAGAGAAAAGGTCCTTCCCCTCCTAGTGTCAGGAGCATCGCTAGTGCTGCAAATAGGTGGGTTAAATGGCAGTACCAAATTGTCCTAACAGAAAGTCTGGGTCAGATTTATGATGTGTTTTTAAAGAGCAGAATTGATCACAGCTCTGCTCTTATAATGCTGGATCCCACTGTCCTCCTAAACCGAACAAATATATATATATATTTTTTTTTGTAAAAACTGTGAATGAGGGTTTTAAGAAGATATTTCTTATTGAGAAAGGGTTGGTAAATAAGGCCCAGTGTTTTCTAGACTTTTGAACAATTCTTCACAATTTGTCTGAGATGCTTTTCCAGGGGTCTTACCTGTATGTATTTACAGGTCATTAATCCTAAGGGTGTAAATAAAAGTCACGAAACATAATAGGTTTAGAAATAAATTCTTAGAAGTGCTTTTATTCTTAACTTAATAATTGATAAAGAAGTTAAATAGTAAATTGTTCTTTAAAAAAAGTTTTTTGAAAGATAAATTTGTTTGTTGCAGCCTCTCAATAGATCCGTTTAGATTTAGTTGAATTACAGATTTAGTATTGGGATTAATATGCAAAGTGGAGATTGATAGTCTCTGCATACGCAAAATAATGGCTTTCCGATGTCCTGCCACAGTTTCTATATACACAGACTTACAGTTACATGTATGAGCATAGGCCAGTTTGGTTGTTTTCTGGATAAAAAAACAGAGAAACAAAAGTGTTGCAAGGCCTTCAGTGATTTCCAGTGGATAATTGAGGTGTGGTGGGAGTTGGGAGAGTCATGTTTTGTAGGTTTGGGGACGGAGGGTACCAGAATCTCTTAATCAGGCCCTGAATGTGCCGCTTAAATAAGACCCCTATATACAGTCATATGCAAACCCTGGCCAAATGACCTTAGTGAGCACACTGATGCACATTGTAAGGCCTGTTTTACCAAACTGGTAAAACCATAAATTGTGGGATGTACAACGCCCCCCCCCCCATATGCACATTTTCCACAAATAAATAGAAAGTGTCTAACGTGCAGAAAAAAATCATACACTTATATATAAAACATACTTTTGTTTACTGATATTCAACAATGTGCATGTGATGGTATATTTCTGTGATTCTGTGATCATACAAAACACACAGTCAGTCATTCTCATCTATATAAGAGCAGCTTTATAGCAGCATGACTTTCATGGTTCACAGTGTTTGTTCAGGCCACCGTTTAATTAGTCAAAATTAGGGGATGTTGTCTAACACCCCCTTTTTTATTGTTTACAGAGGTTATCACTATAACTCCACAACAGCTGTTATGTAAATCTAATGCTAAGAAAAATCTGATCTAAGTGCACTTAGTGTGCCAGAGTATTCATGAGGTCACAGAAGCAACAGTTTGAGGGTTGGCTGAAGTGTCACAACGTCTGGTGGTCAGTTTATAGAATGAGCAATGTATTGTAATGTAATAGAATTGTGTTCTTGGTCAAAATGACCTAATAAAAACCTAATAAAGTAATTGTTGATTTATTAAGAAGGTAATATCTAATCTTTTTGAGAAATTGTTAGGTTGATTATTTGTAATAAATAAAAAATACAGTATTGAATTGTATTATCCTTTTTATTACCTAATAAGCCATTTATTACATTTTCAGGTTGATCGTTTGTTAAAAACAATTTTACATTATTACATTTGAATACAATATAAAGTATTGTTTACATTTCCAGGCTGATCATTTGTTAAACAAATTTACAAATGAACGATACATTACGATACATGGTTTGTGTTACAGGAAGATACAGCAAGACCACCTGTTTCAGTTCTGCTAAGAAATTAAAGCCTATGTGAAACTTTAGCTTTAAGCAGAACAATGGTTCCAACCAATTCAAGGGTGACTGAAATTGATAAAGCTGCAGGGCTGGGCCAGAGGACATTGGGCTGGGTCAGAGCACAATTCAGGTCCAGGCAGTTAGAGAAAACCCCTTTGGTGGATTTTTACTTTCTGGACCTGGATGTTGTAAAAGAGGTCCTGTAAAGAGGTCATGAGTCGACAACATGACTCAAGAACAATAACTGGTCATCAATGTCTACGCCAAGGCTTTATAGGTTTTGCTGGGGTTGAGTTTGAGGTGCCATCTAATGATAAAATATCCCATGCTATGCAAAGCAGGTGGCCGGAGTCTGGTGGATGTTTTTATGATGATGCAGGTTTGAAAGAAACTCTTGAAGAACACAATAATGAAAGGTGTAAAGGGTTGTGAGTTACACTCCTGGAGACTCCCCCTACAGTCCAGCCCATTGGAAGGGTACTGTCTGGGATTTTGAGCCTGAAGAAAGGATCATCAGGCTCACTGGGCCCCACAGCTCTAACAGTTCTGCCAGAATATTCCAATAATACAATTCAATACAGTTGAATTTTCATAAGGACAATGGGATGCATGATTATAAGAACAGAGCTGTAAAGAATTCTGCTCTTTAAAAGATCATGAATCTGACCTAGACCTTCTGTTAGGACTTTTCTCAAAATGTCCTAAAATTCTTAGGAAGATCTTGGTGAATGAGGACCATTGTGCTTTCTATATCCATGTCTTTGTAAACATTTATCCATTTGCATCTTTTCAGTGGAACATCATGTAAATTACTCAAAAAGTTCAGGACAACAGATCCAGATACAGAGCTGTATTGTCAGTTCCTCTGTGATCACGCAGAAGATACACTGCTGAAGAGACATCTCAACAGGTAAGAAACCTCTTTCAGTCACTTTAAGCTAAAACCTCTTTCTTAAAGTATTTGAGAGCACTTATTATTTACTTTCTGTTTATTTTCCTCATATCCATCATTTAAATATTGAATTTTGTTACATTCTGCTGAAGTTATCTTCTGTGAAGAAATGCAATGAAATAAAAATTCAGTGTTTTTTATCCAAGTCATTGAGTGTTTTCCTGTTATTCTCTTGAAGCTTGTGGAGTTTCACATGTGCTATAACTCATATTTTATGCTGCTCTCTGGATGCACAGTGTTCATTTATGAAGTTAATCATATTCAAGCTTTGCTGTAAGTTGTATTGTATCGTATTGTATAATTGTATTGTAAATTATATTAAAATCACTTCATTTAGAATAAGTCCAGAAACTGATTGGCTCAGATTGGTTTGCTGTTCCTTGGTTTTTAAGTTAGTAAAGCTTATTAGAACTGTGTAGGAACTGTGTAGGATTAGGACAGTGGTGGGCTGAAGGTGGGAAAAAGGTTGTTGAGGCCAAATTTCTAGTCCTATATTAAGACATTGATTTTCAAGATTTATTTATCCCCTAATGCTGTTAAGATCCTATTTGCAGGATCAGGTTCAGATTTGCGAGACTGATGTACTTTATGGATCAACGTTGGTCTGTGTGGTACAAGAAGATAGTAAAGCCTTTTCAGGTAGCAGTTTCCTCAGTTCATGATGTAATTAAGCATCGGCAGTTAACAGGAAAGGTGGAGGTCAAGTTAAGGTCTAGAAAACCAAGAAAACATCCAGAGAGAACAGCTTGCAGGATTACTAGGAAGGCAAATCAGAGTATAGAGAGTAACAAGCAGTTTGGGATTCCATATAGAATATCTATCTATCTATTAGGATATATTAGATACACTGTATGGGTGTACAACAATGGGTGCAACGTGCAGTAGCTGAGTGTACACACGTGGACAAAATTGTTGGTACCCCTCGGTTAATGAAAGAAAAACCCACAATGGTCACAGAAATAACTTGAATCTGACAAAAGTAATGACCCAGACCTACCTGTGTGGCATGGTATAAATACACCCAGCCAAACACAATTCCAGAACGGTAACAAGTCAAGTCAAGTAAAGTCAAATTTATTTGTATAGCGCTTTTTACAACTGTTGTTGTAAACAAAGCAGCTTTACATAATTAGTACTTAATAAAGAACAGAGACAGAGAAGAAAGAAGGAATAACATTACGCGTCAAAGACCCCCGTGAGCAAGCCAACGGCGACAGTGGCAAGGAAAAACTCCCTCAGAGCTGGAGGAAGAAACCTTGGGAGGAACCAAGACTCACAAGGGGGACCCATCCTCCTCTGGCCAGACTGTTTTAAACATTAATGATAAAAATTACCAAAGCAGATACAACAGAAAGTTGATAATGGTGATATTAATAGTGTCAGACAGGCACGAGTCCATCTAGGTTTCAGCACGGCCACCAAACAGGCAGCAGCGGCAGGCGGGTGAGCCATGGGTGGTGGCGGGTTGGGGGTGGACCTGCTGGCCGGACTGGTAGGTGGCAGCTGGTTAGATGTGTGGTTGGTGTGGCGCAACAGATAACACCACTACCTGCCAGTGAGCTACCACACCACGTGGGAGACTGGGGTTCGATTCCCAGTCTGGCTGACTATGCTGCACTACACCAATAAGAGTCCTTGGGCAAGACTCCTAACACTACACTGGCCCTCCTCTGTAATATGAGTAACCTTGTAAGTCGCTCTGGATAAGAGCGTCAGCTAAATGCCGATAATGTAATGTAATGTAATGTAGATGCAGGTAGAGGGGACCTCAGCGGGCAATCTTCCTGCAGATCGGGCTGGGTGGCCATTTACTCGGGGAAGGTAAAGAGAGAGAAGTTAGTTCTAAGAGGAATTTTATGGAGTGCAGAGAATGTTGAGAATCAGCATCTGGGTATGTCTGACGACTCCGGCAGGTTTGATTATCACAGCATAATTAAAAGGAGAGAGCCAGAAGGTAACACGGACACGGGCGTACCCTGAGAACACCAGCATCTATCTGCTCCACCGTCAACAAACCTGAGTGGTCGCGTGTAAGCAGCGAGACGACAGCTCCAGCATCTCAGTGTACAACAATTCCCTGAGTCCGCGAACCCCTGGACCTGCAGCCCTTATCTAAGAAACATTAATTACCAAAAGCTAAACTAAACATATGAGTTTTCAGCTTAGATTTAAAGATTGAGACTGTGTCTGAGTCCCGAACATTATCTGGAAGGTTATTCCAGAGCTGGGGGGCTTTATAAGAAAAGGCTCTTCCCCCTGCTGAGGTTTTCTGAATTTTGGGAACGAGTAAGAGGCCAGCACCCTGAGATCTAAGTAGTCTTGATGGTTCGTAATATACTATAAGATCCTGCAGGTACTCAGGAGCGAGGCCATGTAGGGCTTTATATGTTAATAAAAGAATTTTGTATTCGATACGGAATTTAACTGGGAGCCAATGAAGTGCTGATAGAACTGGACTGATATGGTCAAATTTTCTAGTTTTAGTAAGGACCCTGGCTGCAGCATTTTGCACCAGCTGAAGTTTATTGAGGTTCCTGCTGGAACAACCTGACAGTAGTGCATTACAGTAATCTAGCCTTGAGGTAATAAAAGCGTGTACTAGCTTTTCTGCGGCCTGTAGTGATAAGGAGTTTCTTAGTTTGGAGATGTTCCTAAGCTGCATAAAGGCTGTTCTACTAATATTAGCTATATGTTGCTCAAATGATAAATCTGAGTGGAATGTGACGCCAAGATTTTTAGCTGCTAAACCAGGAATGATGGGAGAATCTGCCAAGTCTAACATTAAGTCTGATAGTTTATTTCTAGAGTCTTTTGGACCTAAAAGGAGAACTTCGGTTTTGTCACTGTTGAGGAGAAGGAAGTTATGTGAGTTTTATATCCTTTACACAGTCCTCCATTTTCTGTAGTCTAAATTTATCGTCAGGTTTGGCTGATATATAGAGCTGTGTGTCATCTGCATAGAAATGGAAATTAACGCCATGTCTGCTTATAACTGAGCCCAGTGGTAACATGTATAATGTAAATAATAGTGGTCCTAGAATTGAGCCTTGCGGAACTCCATATCTTACTTCTGCGTAGTTTGAAGATAAATCTTTTATCTTTACAAATTGGAAGTGTCCCGTTAGACATGATTGGAACCATGATAGGGCTGTCCCTGTGATTCCAACCATTTTCTCTAATCTTTCTAGTAATATAGAATGATCTATTGTATCAAAGGCTGCACTAAGGTCTAGTAGGACTAATAAAGATACGTAGCCTTGATCAGAGGCAGGAAGGAGATCATTCGTAATCTTCACTTGGGCTGTCTCTGTGCTGTGACTGGGTCTAAATCCAGACTGGAATTTCTCATACATGTCATTTTTACTCAGGTATAAGCAGAGTTGTTGGGCCACAGCTTTTTCTAATATCTTAGATACGAATGTTAAGTTTGAGATGGGTCTATAATTAGATAATACGCTAGGATCAAGATTTGGTTTCTTGATTAAAGGTTTTATAACTGCTATTTTAAGGGTTTGGGGTACATGCCCAAGGCTAAGGGATGAATTTACAATTGTTAAAAGAGGTCCGATTATAATTGGGAGAATTTCTTTTAGCAATTTAGAGGGAATCGGGTCGAGTGTACATGTACAATTAGCTGAGGATATAATTTTTTCTAGTTCAGGCTGTGGAAGTGGGTAGAAGGCTTCCAGCCTTTGTTCTACAACTAAGTTATGTTCTAAGGCAACTACATCGGGTGACGGCCATGTTTGATTTAATAAGCAGGGTTGGATTTGTTGTCTAATATTTTCTATTTTATTATTAAAATAGTCCATAAAAACATGACTGGTTAAAGATGTTGGGATCTGGGGTTGAGTATCTGCCTGGCTTTTAGTAAGTTTAGAGATCTCATTAAAAAGAACTCTGGGATTGTTTTTGTTTTTCTCGATCAGCGAGGCCAGATACACTGAGCGAGCTTTAATGAGTCTTTCTATATTGACTAAGGCTGTCCTTCCACGCAGAGTGGAACACCTCTAGTTTGGTCGTCCACCATTTACGCTCTAGTTTCCGCACTGTTTGTTTTAAGGTACGAGTATGATCACTGTACCACGGTGCGAGCCTTTTTTGCCTCATCATTTTATTTTTGAACGGTGCTACTTTGTCTATGGTTGATCGAAGGGTATTTTCTAGGCCGTTTGTTAATTTAACGAGCTCCGTTTGGTCTGAAGCTCCGTTTGGTCTCAATTGTGAAAAAATGCAGGAGCTGAAAAAGAAAAGAGTTTGTGAACAGTTTTTATAGTGCCACTGGGCTCCCATTTCCAGGGTTGGGAGTTTGAGCCCCACCACAGCTACAATCTCACCAAGCACCAATCTTGTATTGACTTAAGACATTCACCATCTGTTACACGCACCTAAAATAATACCCCCGAAAGAGGGGTAGTATCATTCAAATAAATAAATTTTAGATTACCTGCGCACCACACCATAACAGGTGCCTTTTCCAGGCAGCATGTTTCAGCTCATTCCAAAGATGCTCAACAGGATTGAGGTCAGGTCTCATAGAAGGCCACTTCAGAATAGTCCAATGATTTCCTTTTAGCCATTCTTGGGTGTTTTTAGCTGTGTGTTTTGGGGCATTATCCTGTTACAAGATCCATGACCTGTGACTGAGACCAAGCTTTCTGACACTGGGCAGCACATTTCTCTCTAGAATCCCTTGATAGTCTTGAGATTTCATTGAAAAATGCTTAATTTTTCCGTCTGCGAACATAGAGCTGATGTGCCTTGGTAAAAAATTTCAATTTTTATCTCATCTGTCCATAGGACATTCTCCCAGAAGCTTTGGGGCTTGTCAACATGTAGTTTGGCAAATTCCAGTCTGGCTTCTGGTATTTGTTTCCAACAATGGTGTCCTCCTTGGTCGTCTCCCATGGAGTCCACTTTGGCTTAAACAATGACTGCAGTCACAGGAACATCAAGCTGCCTGGAGATGGTCTTATAACCTTCACCTTTAACATGCTTGTCTATAATTTTCTTTCTAATCTCCTGAGACAACTCTTTCCTTCGCTTCCTCTGGTCCATGTTGAGTGTGGTACACACCATGTCACCAAACAGCACAGTGACTACCTGTAGTCCTATATATAGGCCCACTGACTGATTACAAGATTGTAGACACCTGTGATGCTAATTAGTGGACACATGATTTGATTTAACATGTCCCTTTGGTCACATTATTTTCAGGGGTACCATCATTTCTGTCCAGGCCTGTTTAATGAGTTTACGTTTTAAAATAATTCTGTTGAAGCAGGGTTCAATATATAATCAATGTAGAATTTTCATTGGTTAATTTTCATAGAATTCTTATTTATTATTTCTTTTGTCAGATTTCTGTGACCATTGTTTTTTTTTTTCATTAACCGAGGGGTACTAATTTTTGTCCACGTGTGTACTAATTAAAAGGGGTGTCCACAAACATTTGAACATATAGTGTACATTGCAGTTGTGCAGTTAGTGGCTGATATTTGATCCTGATCATCCTTCATTTATATGGTCTTTGCTGTAGATCTGTGCTGATGTATCTGCTAATCTGCTAAGCTAAGTTGTGTGGTTGACTCAGTGCTGAAGATGATTATAATTATGATCATAATTAAATCAGCTGTAACTGAACGTTGTCCTTATGTTTAACACAGTTATCCAGTAGAGGGGGAGTCTCTGTGTGAGCTCTGTGTTGACTGTGTGAAAGTGAAAGTAATGAGGTTGCTTAGATGTGTTTTAGCTGTTGAGGAAACTGTGATACACTCTTTGAATGAAGGAACCATGTTTGTTGGAGATATCTGTGAGGGTGAAGAACCTTTAAATTAGTGAAGAACACAAAGAGCACTACATAAAGTAAGACCACCCATTAAACCTTTAATATTCACATCCACACATCTCCTCTACAAACATGGAGAAAAGAGTGGTTCTTCTACAGTAACACTCAAGGATCCCTTTGTAGCAACTTTATTTTCCAGAGTGTACTCAGTCATATCAACTAATTCTAAATCTTCTAAAATATAGTTTTAAAAATAGATAGTAATCGTGTGTGTTTGTGTGATACTGGCAGTCGATTTGATTTTAGTTTTCAAAATTGTAAAACAGAAATTCATCCTAATCTCATTACTTTAAACCATAGAAAAATCGCTTTTTAACACAAAGGGCCCTATCTTACACCCTGCTCAATGTGCTTCACGATGCTCGTTGCTATCTTACATCCCGCCAGCAGTCTATCTACATGCCTAGTTTGAACAGCAACGCTGCTTGTGAATATATATACGCTGATGGGCTCGGTGGTTTCGAAATGAGGGGTGTTCAGGTCAATTTCTGGAATATTGCTACATATCTCAGCAACGGAAAACACAGGAGGAGCTCCACTGACTGAAAACAGTCTAGGCAGACGTTCGTCAACAGTCAGACGTTCATTGCTATCTCGGCAGTGAATCGTCAACACAGGCGCGTGCAGCCTGGCGCTCGTACACCCTGGCGCTCGTACACCCCCCCCCCCCCCCCCACCCCCCCGCCACGCTTTACACCACTGAAATAGCAACCTGCCAAAGTCAGACCACACCTGGCTCTTAAAGGGAACGGCGAGACAGGCTGATTGGTTTATTACTGCATGTTTTGCCCAAAAAAACACACCCATGATTCATTAAGAGACTCAGTACATGACTTTTGTGCATTTCAAGATACGCAAGGCAAACTTTTTCAATTGTTACAACTGAAATCAAGCTGCGCGGTGCAACGGTTAACAGCTCACCAAAACATTGCTAAAATAGGGCCCAGTCAGTTGTTCCATGATGAATGGACCAATAGAAATTCTCCAAATGTTTCCACTACTTGACATAAAACCTTTTTTTCTTCACATGTAAAGTTTTAAGACTAATTACGATTTCTGATATTGTTGTCTCTCTCTCTCTCTCTGTCTCTCTCTCTGTAGTTCTCCACAGTCATGAGTTCAGCACTGCATGGTCTCCTGCTTTTCTCAGGTCAGTGGAGTTCATGATCATCTGTAAAACTCTCTGCTGGTTCATTACTGTACTGCCATGCTGATGAGAGCTTTAACCCCTACAGCTCTGTGGACTCTCTCCTTGTGTGGAACTCGTCAGTTTCATGTGGTGACAGAAGAAAAGAACTGGACTGAAGCTCAGAAATACTGCAGAGAGAAGTTCACTGATCTGGCCACCATTGAGAACCAGGAGGAAATGGACGCTGTAAATGCTACTCTCAACGGGACAACAGGACATTTCTGGATAGGACTGAGACAGAAACCTGGAGAGAACAACAAAGTAAGCAGTTTTGTATATTTAATGGGTGTATTAATTAGTTACAGGAAAGATTTTAGGGTTCATGAAGTAAATTGTAGAAAAGTCTTTATTTTATAAAATATT
Organism: Salminus brasiliensis; assembly: GCF_030463535.1. Classification (NCBI taxonomy): domain Eukaryota; kingdom Metazoa; phylum Chordata; class Actinopteri; order Characiformes; family Bryconidae; genus Salminus; species Salminus brasiliensis. The sequence continues at coordinate 4,769,428 of NC_132886.1, forward strand.
ATTAAACTATATGATCACATTTCACCATAGCAGATTATTATCACTTGCTTTATGTTAGCTTTATTACAGTTAACTCCTACATGGTTGGTTTAGAGACATGATTATAGAGAGATGTTTAATTTAATATTCTTTGTCAAATATATTTTCTATCTTTCTATTGATTAAATAAATAAAAGTGTGTGATTTACTGAACAGAGATTACTAATCTCAGCCACCTCAGACAAGCCTCAGTACTGAGAGTTCAGAGTTTCAACTGTTCACTGATCAGGTGTTAATGTGTCTCTAGAGCTGGATCTGGTCAGATGGGAGTAACTTCTCATACAGTGACTGGAACACTGGAGAGCCGAACAATGGTGTGGGTGATAACTGTGTGCAGTTATATAGTGAATATGGATACAGATGGAATGATGCAGGCTGCCGTCATCCTGGTCCATTTGTCTGCTATGGTGAGTAATATAAGGTGATATATCTGTTACAGCTTTAACTCTGTATTTTTAAAATGATCGATTTGAGAGAAAAGCCTTTGTCCTCTCTCTTCTGCAGAGATCCCGCTCACCCTGATTAAACAGAACAAGACGTGGAGAGAAGCTCTGAGATACTGCAGAGAGAAGCATGTGGACCTGGTCTCTGTTCACACTGAGGACATTCAGCACCAGGTGAAGATCATTTCTCAAAATGCCTCCACTGCTAATGTGTGGATGGGTCTGCGTCACACCTGCACTCTGAGCTTCTGGTTCTGGGTGAGTGGAGAGTCCATCTGCTACCAGAACTGGGCTCCAGGGAACGGGACAGAGGATGAAGACTGCAGTGGAGGAGAAAGAACAGGAGCGGTTCAGTCTGGAAGTAAGCAGTGGGTCAGTCTGACAGAGACCCAGAAACTAAACTTCATCTGTAGCACCATCTCTGAGGGTAGGTCTGAGGATCACTCTTTAGTTCTTTTAGTAAAGATCTAAATAAACTGATGGTGAAAAAAATACTGATGAATGCTGTTTGTTTCTTTTAGAGAACTGGAAGAAGAAGCAGGGTGTTTAACTGAATTCTCATAATTAAGGATCACACTGATGTTCCACAGCCATTACTTCATCATTCTTTCTCGGGATATATTATTTGACATGAAAATTTACGATGTTAGTTGTATGTGAATCTGTTTTATTCTTTCTTGTCTTTGACCAAATTACAAGTCATTTTCATGCTCATAATGGCAACCTATGCTATCTAAAGCCAGTGTATGTCAGAGTAGACCTTCATTCACCTTTAGGACTCATTTAACCACAAAATAGCCAAAGGTTTCCAATCTATGACTGATCCAGCCTTTACACAACAATCTCAGGTTAATTTCAGCACAGGTTTTTAATGCAGAATTTATAAGCAGTGTTTGTGATGTTTGCTTTTTTAAGTGATTAGCATGTGTACTTAATACATACATTCTTAAAGAATTTCTGATGTTTTATCATTTACGTATTGCCAAAACTAATTCATAAACTCTTATTAACCAGAAAATCTCTTCTTTTGTCCACATTTCCATTGGTATAATGCTTAGCTGATATGAATAATCATTTAATGTTGTGGTTTATAGATTGTAGGTCAGTGTTCTTTCACTGTAACACTATAATCAAATATTAAACTAGTGTGAAATCTCAACACTTGTATGATTGTTATGTTGTTTGTAGATAAGGTTTAAGCTATTCTGTTATTCAGATTGATCATGGATAATAATCGACAGTGATGCTTGATTTGATTTATGCGTGAATTTAAGTCAGTTTTTACTTCAGACTAAATTCTTTGACTCAACATTTTCAGGTAAATCTCTAGAATAAAGCTAAAACATCTGTTTTAATGAGAACATGATGCTTCATGTTCGATTCCTGCTTCATGTATCCTGTATCCATGTATTTTTGAGGATCTGCTAACTAATGCTTTCTAACTCCTACTTTACCTAAACCTTAACATCTGCTCCATCATCTGTCCAAAAGTCAAGGGTGGAGCTGGTGGAGCTTTGTGGTATTGCTAGGCCATGACTTGCAGCAGGTATATCTGACCTTCACTAAGGAAGTAAGATTATAATAAAAACATGTTGAAACATCATAGTATCTTCAGATAATGTAGCTAATGTGGTCTTGTTGAACCAGGTGGTATAAGTATATTCATGATTATAGAATCTGAAGAATCTATAAACAATCTATAAACACAATAAATACAGACCCATACATCAAACACCAGGCTGTGTGGACCTTTCTATTTGCAACTGCCCTTGACTAAATAAACTATTAAGCTTAGTTGATTAAGCTAATTAACTAAGTTAATGCCCTACCAACATGTAAATTATGTATCCGAGCTCTTTAGCACATTAAGCTGAACAAAACTATCAGGTTCTGTCAGCTGTATTCTAATGGATTTGTTCTAAGCTGGTTTTTGGCTGAGTGAGTACAATGGGGAAAGACAAGATTGCAAACAGTGACCAGCAACTGAGCCTTTTCAGGTGGGATGTTCACTAGATTGAAGAATTTGAGAATTCAACCATAGGTTCCTTTATGTTCTGCTGCCTCACTGGTATTCATCACAGCTAGTATTCATTCTGGTATTCATTCCTTATCTAAGAATGAGTATTTTCATTGCAATAATTGGAGACAGGTAAACTCCAGACCAATTTAATGTAGCTTTCATCGGGACAATGGGTCTTCTGTTTCACGTCTACGTCTGTTGTTTGTTTGTTAATATGTATTCATCTGCATCTGTTCATTGGAACATCATGTAAATGAATCAATCAATAAAGATGAGCAAAACAGACACTGATGCACAGCTGTACTGTCAGTTTCCTGTGTTATCACACCACAGAAGATACACTGCAGAAGAAGCATCTCAACCCATAGCAGGTAAGAAACCCCTTTCAGTCACTTTAAGCTGAAACACATTTGCTCATAAAATTCTATTTAAATATTGTATTTTATTTTTGTCTAGTAAAATATACCCACTTATGCTAAATTTGGCACAGGCATTCAATGAAATCTTAAAATCTGCCATTTATGGTATTGCTTTTTTAGTAGATTAAGTGAATCACAAACATCTATTTTTAGAGTCACATGAAGCTTTCATTGTGCATGTCTTGTTTGTGTCTTTGTGGATCTGCTGATTGATGCCCTCTAATGTCTAATTTGCATCTGAATTGTTGACAAGGACAGCGTATAAATATGCAAACTATGATGTAACTTGACATCATACTTTAAAGTATACTAATAGTTTCTGTTTAGGTGTGTTTTTTTATTTATTTACTATTACCTGCTTATAAATGTTATACTATTTACTTACTTTAAATACAGTATTATAAGCACTGCCTGTAGATTACACATATAAACATTTATAAGACAGACTCAGAATAAAAAAAAATTGTAAAAAAAATTAATGTCAAAACATAAAAGCCTTCTTTATATCACAATTCTACCACAAAATTGAAATTGATATAGTCTCATATTAAAATCTGTCACTCAGCCTCTTCAAAATCCATTCCAACCCAAAGTACAAGTATGTGAAGACTTTATCATATATATGACAAGTATACTTGAGCAAAGTGTAGAGCAAAGTATTAAGAACAAGTAAAATACACTTTACTTTTCTGTAATCAAATTAAAATGTATTTGTATTTGTATAGCTTTTCAACTGCCGTTGAGACCCAGTGAGCAGTCAAAGACGACAGTGGCAAGGAAAGGCTCTGTCAGAGCTGGAGGAAGAAACCTTGGGAGGAACCAAGGCTCATAAGGGGGACCCGATTCATCCTTCTCTGATCAGAACTATTTAAACATTGTTGATAAAAGTAGCCGAACCTCCAAAACTGTTCTACTGCTCAAGTGTGCGGGTATAATCAAAATATGTCTATAATAATCATAATAATCATAATACCATAATGTGATAATCATACTATAGTATAACTAATATATTTATAGTAGTGATGGTAAAGGTTTGGGCCAGAAAAGTGGACAGAAATTAACTTGAAAAAAGTAAAGAGACTGAGTTAGATCTGAATGGATTTATGGAGAACAGAGAATGCTGAACAGTATCAGAGTGTGGCTGACGACTCCTGCAGGCCTGTCTAATACAGGCTAATTAAAAGGAGAGAGCCAGAAGATAACACAGACACGGGAGCACCCTGAAACACTGGCACACTGGTTAGTGTAAGACAAGTATAATGGTGGTTTGTATATCTCTAATAAGTAGCATAAATACTGAACTAAACGCATACTCGCTTGTTTTTAGTTTGAAAGAAGTATTCTAATAGCATAAAACCCAATAAACCTCTTTTTCTAAGTGCAGTATCAATGCTGTAGTCATACGAGTGAGTAATGGCACTGGCTATGCCTGATATCTGGTTGGTAAATCTGGTCACATGAATGAGAACAACTGCTCTCTATATACAATGAATAGGGATGTTTTGCATTAAAATATCCCATGCCATGCAAAGCAGGTGGCCTGAGTCTGGTGAATGTTTTTATGATCATGCAGGTTTGAAAGAGACACACGGGTTCTACTGAATTCAAGTCCAACACATGAAGAACACAATAATGAAAAAGGTTTGGAGCAGAGGGGTGTGAGTTACACGTCTCATGAATCCCACTACAGTTCAGCCCTTTGCAAGGGTGCTGTCTGGGATTTTGAGCCTGAAGGAAAAATTAGGCTCAAATGTTCTGCTCACTTGGCCCTACAGCTCTAACAATTCTGCCAAAACACTCAATTAATACATTTCAAGGCCCCCTGTGAGTCACAGGCCCATTAGAATGGGATGCATCATTATAAGAGCAGAGCTGTGAAGAATTCTGCTCTTAAAAACACATCATGAATCTGACCTAGAACTTCTGTTAGGACGTTTCTCCACATTTCATAAAATTCTTTAGAAAAGAAAAAATCAAAAGATATTGGTGAATGAGGACAATTGTGCCTTCTCTATTCATGTCTGTAGTTTGTTTTTTAACATTAATTGATTTGCATCTATTCAGTGGAACATCATGTAAATTATTCAAAAAAGTTCAGGACAACAGATCCTGATACAGAGCTGTATTGTCAGTTCCTCTGTGATCACGCAGAAGATACACTGCTGAAGAGACATCTCAACAGGTAAGAAACCTCTTTCAGTCACTTTAAGCTAAAACCTCTTTCTTAAAGTATTTGAGAGCACTTATTATTTACTTTCTGTTTATTTTCCTCATATCCGTCATTTAAATGTTGAATTTAGTTACATTCTGCTGAAGTTATCTTCTCTGAAGAAATGCAATGAAATAAAAATTCAGTGTTTTTTATAAGTCATTGAGTTTTTTTTCTTTTATTCTCTCTGAGCTTGTGGAGTTTCACATGTGCTATAACCTGTATTTTATGCACAAACTGCTGCTCTCTGGATGCACAGTGTTCATTTATGAAGTTCATCAATTTCAAGCTCTGCTGTAAGTCGTAACGTATCACTGTAAATTATAAGTCCACAAACTGATTGGCTCAGATTAGTTTGCTGTTCCTTGGTTTTTAAGTTAGTAAAGCTTAATATAACTGTGTAGGAACTGTGTAGGAACTGTGTAGGATTAGGACAGTGGTGGGCTGAAGGTGGGGAGGGAGATTTTTGGGGCCAACTTTCTTGGCCCAAAAAAAGACATTGATTTTCAAGATTTATTTATCCCCTAATGCTGTTAAGATCCTATTTGCAGGATCAGGTTCAGATTTGCAAGACTGATGTACTTTATGGATCAACGTTGGTCTGTGTGGTACAAGAAGATAGTAAAGCCTTTTCAGGTAGCAATTTCCTCAGTTCATGATGTAATTAAGCATCAGCAGTTAACAGGAATGGTGGAGGTCAAGTTAAGGTCTAGAAAACCAAGAAAACATCCAGAGAGAACAGCTTGCAGGATTACTAGGAAGGCAAATCAGAGTATAGAGAGTACCAAGCAGTTTGGGAATATCTATCTATCTATCTATTAGGATATAGTAGATACACTGTATGGGTGTACAGCAATGGGTGCAATGTGCAGTAGCTGAATGTACACATGTGGACAGAATTGTTGGTACCCCTCGGTTAATGAAAGAAAAACCCCCAATGGTCACAGAAATAACTTGAATCTGACAAAAGTAATAATAAATAAATATTTTTTGGCCCACTCTTTGTGAGCAAACTGCTCCAGTTGTCCATTTGGACATAGTGTAAAGTGCAGTTTTGCAGTTAGTGGTTGACATTTGAACCTGATCAGCCTTCATTTATATGGTCTTTGCTGTAGATCTGTGCTGATGTATCTGCTAATCTGGTGAGATAAGTTGTGTGATTGACTCGGTGCTGAAGGTGATTATGATTATGATCACAACTAAATCAGCTGTAACTGAACATTGTCCTTATGTGTAACGCAGTTATACAGTGGGGTTGGAGTCTTTTAGCTGTTGAGGAAACTGTGATACACTCTTAGAATGAAGGAACCATGTGTGTTGGAGAAATCTAAGAGGGTGAAGAACCTTTAAATTAGTGAAGAACACAAAGAGCACTACATAAAGTGAGTTTTGCTACATATCTCAGCAACGGAAAACACAGGAGCTCCACTGACTGAAAACAGCCTAGACAGACCTTTGTCTGCAGTCAGACGTTCGTTGCTATCTCGGCAGTGAATTATCAACACAGGTGCATGCAGCCCGGCGCTCGTACACCCCCCCCACGCTTTACACCACTGAAATAGCAACCTGCCAACACCACACCTGGCTCTTAAAGGGAACTGCGAGAGACACGCTGATTGGTTTATTACTGCACGTTACGCCCAAAAGAACACACCCATGATTAATTAAGCGACTCAGTACATGACTTTGGTGCATTTCAAGATATGCAAGGCAAACTTTTTCAATTGTTACAATGGCAAAGACACACTGACGCGCCCTAAATCAAGCTGCGCGGTGCAACGGTTAGCGGCTCACCGAAACATTCCTAAAATAGGGCCCAGTCAGTTGTTCCATGATGAATGGACCAGTAGAAATTCTCCAAATGTTTCCACTACGTGAAATAAAACCTTTTCACACTTAAAATTAAATTAAAGAAGGTTTTTTTCTTCACATGTAAAGTTCTAAGACTAATTATGATTTCTGATATTGTAGTGTCTCTCTCTCTCTCTCTCTCTCTCTCTCTCTCTCTCTCTCTCTTTGTCTCTCTCTCTGTCGTTCTCCACAGTCATGAGTTCAGTACTGCATGGTCTCCTGCTTTTCTCAGGTCAGTGGAGTTCATGATCATCTGTAAAACTCTCTGCTACTTCATTACTGTACTGCCATGCTGATGGGAGCTTTAACCCCTACAGCTCTGTGGACTCTCTCCTTGTGTGGGACTCGTCAGTTTCATGTGGTGAAAGAAGAAAAGAACTGGACTGAAGCTCAGAAATACTGCAGAGAGAATTTTACTGATCTGGCCACCACTGAGAACCAGGAGGAAATGGATGCTTTAAAAAAAGCTCTCAACGGGACAACAGGACATTTCTGAATAGGACTGAGACAGAAACCTGGAGTAAGATGTTGTGCAAATTTAATGGATGTATTAATTAGTTATAATTTATGGAAATATATGTGATGTTTAAAATTTTTATTAATAAAATATTATTAAACAACATGATAGCATTTTACCATAGTAGAATATTGTGCATCACTTGCTTTGCGCTAGCTTTATTACAGTGAACTCCTAAATGGTTGGTTTATAGACATTATTATAGAGATATATTTAATTTCTCTGATTTTAGAAATCAGTGAATCTTCAGAAACACTGAGATCTGCTTTACTTCTCCTGAGAAACAGAAATGTTGATCTTAAGAAAGGTCTTTTCCCACTAAACTGTAACTACACTCAACTACCTCTGACAAGCCTCAGTACTGAGAGTTCAGAGTTTCAACTGTTCACTGATCAGGTGTTAATGTGTCTCTAGAGCTGGATCTGGTCAGATGGGAGTAACTTCTCATACAGTGACTGGAACACTGGAGAGCCAAACAACAATGGGAGTGATAACTGTGTGCAGTTATATAGGGAATATGGATACAGATGGAATGATGCAGGCTGCTATTGGCCTGGTCCATTTGTCTGCTATGGTGAGTAATATAAGGTGATACATCTGTTACAGCTCTAACTCTGTACTTTTAAAATCACAGATTTTAGTGAACAATTTTTGTCCTCCCCCTTCTGCAGAGATCCCACTCACCCTGATTAAACAGAACAAGACGTGGAGAGAAGCTCTGAGATACTGCAGAGAGAATCATGTGGACCTGGTCTCTGTTCACACTGAGGACATTCAGCACCAGGTGAAGATCATTTCTCAAAATGCCTCCACTGCTAATGTGTGGATGGGTCTGCGTCACACCTGCACTCTGAGCTTCTGGTTTTGGGTGAGTGGAGAGTCCATCTGCTACCAGAACTGGGCTCCAGGGAACGGGACAGAGGAGGAAGACTGCAGTGGAAGAGAAAGAACAGGAGCAGTTCAGTCTGGAAGTAAGCAGTGGGTCAGTCTGTCAGAGACCCAGAAACTCAACTTCATCTGCAGCACCATGTCTGAGGGTAGGTCTGAGGATCACTCTTTAGTTCTTTTAGTAAACATCTAAATAAACTGATGGTGAAACAAATACTGATGAATGTTGTTTGTTTCTTTTAGAGAACTGGAAGAAGAAGAAGCTAGGTATTTATGTGAATCCTCAAAATTAAGGATCACACTGATGTTCCACAGCCATTACTTCATCATTATTTGACATGGAAATTTACAATGTTACTTGTATGTGAATCTGTTGTATTCTTTTTTCTTTTCGACCAAATTACAAGTCATTTTCATGCTCATAATGGCAACCCATGATATCTAAAGCCAGTGTATGTCAGGGTAGACCTTCATTCACATTACACATTACATCACATTACAATCTTCATTATAATATCATTTAACCACAAAAGCCAAAGGTTTCCAATCTATGACTGTTCCTGCCTTTACACAACATTCTCAGGTTAATTCAGCACAGGTTTTTATTGCAGAATTTATAAGCAAGTTGAATATATAAGTTTGCTTTTTTAAGTATGCATGTGTACTTAATACATACATTCTTAAAGAATTTCTGAAGTTTTATCATTTACGTATTGCCAAAACTAATTCATAACTCTTATTAATCAGAAAATCTGTCCACATTTCCATTGATATAATGCTTAGCTGATTTGAATAATCTTTTAATGTTGTGGTTTATAGATTGTAGGTCAGTGCTCTTTCACTGTAACACTATAATCAAATATTAAACTAGTGTGAAATCTTAACACTTGTATGATTGTTATGTTGTTTGTAAATGAGGTTTAAGCTATTCTGTTATTCAGATTGATCATGGATAATAATCGACAGTGACGCTTGATTTGATTTATGCATGAATTTAAGTCAGTTTTTACTTCAGACTAAATTCTTTGACTCAACATTTTCAGGTAAATCTCTAGAATAAAGCTAAAACATCTGTTTTAATGAGAACATGATGCTTCATGGTCGATTCCTGCTTCATGTATCCTGTATCCATGTATTTTTGAGGATCTGCTAACTAATGCTTTTTAATTTCTACTTTACCTAAACCTTAACATCTGCTCCATCATCTGTCCAAAAATCAAGGGTGCCCCTGGTGGAGCTTTATGGTATTGCTAGGCCATGTCTTGGAGCAGGTATATCTGACCTTTACTAAGGAAGTAAGATTATAATAAAAACATGTTGAAACATCATAGTATCTTCAGATAGTGTAGCTAATGTGGTCTTGTTGAACCAGGTGGTATAAGTATATTCATGATTATAGAATCTGAAGAATCTATAAACAATCTATAAACACAATAATTACAGACCTATACATTAAACACCAGGCTGTGTGGACCTTTCTATTTGCAACTGCCCTTGACTAAATAAACTATTAAGCTTAGTTGATTAAGCTAATTGACTTGGTTAATTAGTTAAGATGCTCTACCAACATTTAAATTATGTATCCAAGCTCTTTAGCACATTAAGCTGAACAAAACTATCAGGTTCTGTCAGCTGTATTCTAATGGATTTGTTCTAAGCAGGTTTTTAGTCTGAGTGAGTCCAATGGGGAAAGACAAGATTGCAAACAGTGACTGGCAACTGAGCCTTTTCAGGTGGGATGTTCACTAGATTGAAGAATTTGAGAATTCAACCATAGGTTCCTTTATGTTCTCCTGCCTCACTAGTATTCATCACAGCTAGTATTCATTCTGGTATTCATTCCTTATCTAAGAATGAGTATTTTCATTGCAATAATTGGAGACAGGTAAACTCCAGACCAATTTAATGTAGCTTTCATCGGGACAATGGGTCTTCTGTTTCACGTCTACGTCTGTTGTTTGTTTGTTAATATTTATTCATCTGCATCTGTTCATTGGAACATCATGTAAATGAATCAATCAATAAAGATGAGCAAAACAGACACTGATGCACAGCTGTACTGTCAGTTTCCTGTTTTATCACACCACAGAAGATACACTGCAGAAGAAGCATCTCAACCCATAGCAGGTAAGAAACCCCTTTTCAGTCAGTTTAAGCTGAAACACATTTGCTCATAAAATTCTATTTAAATATTGTATTTTATTTTTGTCTAGTAAAATATACCCACTTATGCTAAATTTGGCACAGGCATTCAATGAAATCTTAAAATCTGCCATTTATGGTATTGCTTTTTTAGTAGATTAAGTCAAGTCAAGTCAAGTCAAATTTATTTGTATAGCGCTTTTTACAACTGTTGTCGTCACAAAGCAGCTTTACATAATTATTACTTAATAAAGAACAGAGACAGAGAAGAAAGAAGAAATAACATGAAGCGTCAAAGACCCCCGTGAGCAAGCCAACGGCGACAGTGGCAAGGAAAAACTCCCTCAGAGCTGGAGGAAGAAACCTTGGGAGGAACCAAGACTCACAAGGGGGACCCATCCTCCTCTGGCCAGACTGTTTTAAACATTAATGATAAAAATTACCAAACCAGGTACAACAGAAAGTTAATAGTTGTAATATTAATAGTGTCAGACAGGCACGAGTCCATCTAGGTTTCAGCACGGCCACCAAACAGGCAGCAGCGGCTGGCGGGTGAGCCATGGGTGGTGGCGGGTTGGGGGGGGGGGACCTGCTGGCTGGACTGGTAGGTGGCAGCTGGTTAGATGCAGGTAGAGGGGACCTCAGCGGGCAATCTTCCTGCAGATCGGGCTGGGTGGCCATTTACTCGGGGAAGGTAAAGAGAGAGAAGTTAGTTTTAAGAGGAATTTTATGGAGTGCAGAGAATGTTGATCATCAGCATCTGGGTATGTCTGATGACTCCGGCAGGTCTGATTATCACAGCATAATTAAAAGGAGAGAGCCAGAAGGTAACACGGACACGGGCGTACCCTGAGAACACCAGCATCTATCTGCTCCACCGTCAACAAACCTGAGTGATCGCGTGTAAGCAGCGAGACGACAGCTCCAGCATCTCAGAGTACTACAATTCCCTGGGTCCGCGAACCCCTGGACCTGCAGCCCTTATCTAAGAAACATTAATTACCAAAAGCTAAACTAAACAAATAAGTTTTCAGTTTAGATTTAAAGATTGAGACTGTGTCTGAGTCCCGAACATTATCTGGAAGGTTATTCCAGAGCTGGGGGGCTTTATAGGAAAAGGCTCTTCCCCCTGCTGAGGTTAAGTGAATCACAAACATCTATTTTTAGAGTCACATGAAGCTTTCATTGTGCATGTCTTGTTTGTGTCTTTGTGGATCTGCTGATTGATGCCCTCTAAAGTCTAATTTGCATCTGAATTGTTGACAAGTACAGCTTATAAATATGCAAACTATGATGTAACTTGACATCATACTTCAAAGTATACTAATAGTTTCTGTTTAGGTGTGATTTTTTTTATTTATTTACTATTACCTGCTTATAAATGTTATACTATTTACTTACTTTAAATACAGTATTATGAGCACTGCCTGTAGATTACACATATAAACATTAATAAGACAGACTCAGAATTTAAAAAAAAATATTTGAAAAAAAAATTAATGTCAAAACATAAAAGCCTTCTTTATATCACAATTCTACCACAAAATTGAAATTGATATAGTCTCATATTAAAATCTGTCACTCAGCCTCTTCAAAATCCATTCCAACCCAAAGTACAAGTATGTGAAGACTTTATCATATATATGACAAGTATACTTGAGCAAAGTGTAGAGCAAAGTATTAAGAACAAGTAAAATACACTTTACTTTTCTGTCATCAAATTAAAATGTATTTGTATTTGTATAGCTTTTCAACTGCCGTTGAGACCCAGTGAGCAGTCAAAGACGACAGTGGCAAGGAAAGGCTCTGTCAGAGCTGGAGGAAGAAACCTTGGGAGGAACCAAGGCTCATAAGGGGGACCCGATTCATCCTTCTCTGATCAGAACTATTTAAACATTGTTGATAAAAGTAGCCGAACCTCCAAAACTGTTCTACTGCTCAAGTGTGCGGGTATAATCAAAATATGTCTATAATAATCATAATAATCATAATACCATAATGTGATAATCATACTATAGTATAACTAATATATTTATAGTAGTGATGGTAAAGGTTTGGGCCAGAAAAGTAGACAGAAATTAACTTGAAAAAAGTAAAGAGACTGAGTTAGTTCTGAATGGATTTATGGAGAACAGAGAATGCTGAACAGTATCAGAGTGTGGCTGACGACTCTTGCAGGCCTGTCTAATACAGGCTAATTAAAAGGAGAGAGCCAGAAGATAACACAGACACGGGAGCACCCTGAAATACTGGCACACTGGTTAGTGTAAGACAAGTATAATGGTGGTTTGTATATCTCTAATAAGTACATAAAACCAAACTGAACGCATACTCGCTTGTTTTTAGTTTGAAAGAAGTATTCTAATAGCATAAAACCCAATAAACCTCTTTTTCTAAGTGCAGTATCAATGCTGTAGTTATACGAGTGAGCAATGGCACTGGCTATGCCTGATATCTGGTTGGCAAATCTGGTCACATGTTTGGCATTACCACTAGACTGGTTCTTCAGGAATGAGAACAACTGCTCTCTATATACAACGAATAGGGATGTTTTGCATGTGATCAATGATAAAATATCCCATGCCATGCAAAGCAGGTGGCCTGAGTCTGGTGAATGTTTTTATGATCATGCAGGTTTGAAAGAGACACACGGGTTCTACTGAATTCAAGTCCAACACATGAAGAACACAATAATGAAAAAGGTTTGGAGCAGAGGGGTGTGAGTTACACGTCTCATGAATCCCACTACAGTTCAGCCCTTTGCAAGGGTGCTGTCTGGGATTTTGAGCCTGAAGGAAAAATTAGGCTCAAATGTTCTGCTCACTTGGCCCTACAGCTCTAACAATTCTGCCAAAACACTCAATTAATACATTTCAAGGCCCCCTGTGAGTCACAGGCCCATTAGAATGGGATGCATCATTATAAGAGCAGAGCTGTGAAGAATTCTGCTCTTAAAAACACATCATGAATCTGACCTAGAACTTCTGTTAGGACGTTTCTCCACATTTCATAAAATTCTTTAGAAAAGAAAAAATCAAAAGATATTGGTGAATGAGGACAATTGTGCCTTGTCTATTCATGTCTGTAGTTTGTTTTTTAACATTAATTGATTTGCATCTATTCAGTGGAACATCATGTAAATTATTCAAAAAAGTTCAGGACAACAGATCCTGATACAGAGCTGTATTGTCAGTTCCTCTGTGATCACGCAGAAGATACACTGCTGAAGAGACATCTCAACAGGTAAGAAACCTCTTTCAGTCACTTTAAGCTAAAACCTCTTTCTTAAAGTATTTGAGAGCACTTATTATTTACTTTCTGTTTATTTTCCTCATATCCGTCATTTAAATATTGAATTTAGTTACATTCTGCTGAAGTTATCTTCTCTGAAGAAATGCAATGAAATAAAAATTCAGTGTTTTTTATAAGTCATTGAGTTTTTTTTCTTTTATTCTCTCTGAGCTTGTGGAGTTTCACATGTGCTATAACCCGTATTTTATGCACAAACTGCTGCTCTCTGGATGCACAGTGTTCATTTATGAAGTTCATCAATTTCAAGCTCTGCTGTAAGTCGTAATGTATCACTGTAAATTATAAGTCCACAAACTGATTGGCTCAGATTAGTTTGCTGTTCCTTGGTTTTTAAGTTAGTAAAGCTTAATAGAACTGTGTAGGAACTGTGTAGGAACTGTGTAGGATTAGGACAGTGGTGGGCTGAAGGTGGGGAGGGAGATTTTTGGGGCCAACTTTCTTGGCCCAAAAAAAGACATTGATTTTCAAGATTTATTTATCCCCTAATGCTGTTAAGATCCTATTTGCAGGATCAGGTTCAGATTTGCAAGACTGATGTACTTTATGGATCAACGTTGGTCTGTGTGGTACAAGAAGATAGTAAAGCCTTTTCAGGTAGCAATTTCCTCAGTTCATGATGTAATTAAGCATCAGCAGTTAACAGGAATGGTGGAGGTCAAGTTAAGGTCTAGAAAACCAAGAAAACATCCAGAGAGAACAGCTTGCAGGATTACTAGGAAGGCAAATCAGAGTATAGAGAGTACCAAGCAGTTTGGGAATATCTATCTATCTATCTATATATCTATCTAGATTTCTATGTTGGAGAAATCTAAGAGGGTGAAGAACCTTTAAATTAGTGAAGAACACAAAGAGCACTACATAAAGTGAGTTTTGCTACATATCTCAGCAACGGAAATCACAGGAGCTCCACTGACTGAAAACAGCCTAGACAGACCTTTGTCTGCAGTCAGACGTTCGTTGCTATCTCGGCAGTGAATTATCAACACAGGTGCATGCAGCCCGGCGCTCGTACACCCCCCCCACGCTTTACACCACTGAAATAGCAACCTGCCAACACCACACCTGGCTCTTAAAGGGAACTGCGAGAGACACGCTGATTGGTTTATTACTGCACGTTACACCCAAAAGAACACACCCATGATTAATTAAGCGACTCAGTACATGACTTTGGTGCATTTCAAGATATGCAAGGCAAACTTTTTCAATTGTTACAATGGCAAAGACACACTGACGCGCCCTAAATCAAGCTGCGCGGTGCAACGGTTAGCGGCTCACCGAAACATTCCTAAAATAGGGCCCAGTCAGTTGTTCCATGATGAATGGACCAGTAGAAATTCTCCAAATGTTTCTACTACTTGAAATAAAATCTTTTCACACTTAAAATTAAATTAAAGAAGGTTTTTTTCTTCACATGTAAAGTTCTAAGATTAATTATGATTTCTGATATTGTAGTGTCTCTCTCTCTCTCTCTCTCTCTCTCTCTGTCTCTCTCTCTGTCTCTCTCTCTGTCGTTCTCCACAGTCATGAGTTCAGTACTGCATGGTCTCCTGCTTTTCTCAGGTCAGTGGAGTTCATGATCATCTGTAAAACTCTCTGCTGCTTCATTACTGTACTGCCATGCTGATGAGAGCTTTAACCCCTACAGCTCTGTGGACTCTCTCCTTGTGTGGGACTCGTCAGTTTCATGTGGTGAAAGAAGAAAAGAACTGGACTGAAGCTCAGAAATACTGCAGAGGCAAGTTCACTGATCTGGCCACCATTGAGAACCAGGAGGAAATGGACGCTGTAAAAGCTGCTCTCAACGGGACAGCAGGACATTTCTGGATAGGACTGAGACAGAAACCTGGAGAGAACAACAGAGTAAGATGTTGTGCAAATTTAATGGATGTATTAATTAGTTATAATTTATGGAAATATATGTGATGTTTAAAACTTTAATTAATAAAATATTATTAAACAACATGATAGCATTTTACCACAGCAGAATATTGTGCATCACTTGCTTTGTGCTAGCTTTATTACAGTGAACTCCTAAATGGTTGGTTTATAGACATTATTATAGAGATATATTTAATTTCTCTGATTGTAGAAATCAGTGAATCTTCAGAAACACAGAGATCTGCTTTACTTCTCCTGAGAAACAGAAATGTTGATCTTAAGAAAGGTCTTTTCCCACTAAACTGTAACTACACTCAACTACCTCTGACAAGCCTCAGTACTGAGAGTTCAGAGCTTCAACTGTTCACTGATCAGGTGTTAATGTGTCTCTAGAGCTGGATCTGGTCAGATGGGAGTAACTTCTCATACAGTGACTGGAACACTGCAGAGCCAAACAACAATGGGAGTGATAACTGTGTGCAGTTATATAGGGAATGTGAATACAGATGGAATGATGCAGGCTGCCATTGGCCTGGTCCATTTGTCTGCTATGGTGAGTAATATAAGGTGATACATCTGTTACAGCTCTAACTCTGTACTTTTAAAATCACAGATTTTAGTGAACAATTTGTCCTCCCCCTTCTGCAGAGATCCCACTCACCCTGATTAAACAGAACAAGACGTGGAGAGAAGCTCTAAGATACTGCAGAGAGAAGCATGTGGACCTGGTCTCTGTTCACACTGAGGACATTCAGCACCAGGTGAAGATAATTTCTCAAAATGCCTCCACTGATAATGTGTGGATGGGTCTGCGTCACACCTGCACTCTGAGCTTCTGGTTCTGGGTGAGTGGAGAGTCCATCTGCTACCAGAACTGGGCTCCAGGGAACGGGACAGAGGAGGAAGACTGCAGTGGAAGAGAAAGAACAGGAGCGGTTCAGTCTGGAAGTAAGCAGTGGGTCAGTCTGCCAGAGACCCAGAAACTCAACTTCATCTGTAGCACCATGTCTGAGGGTAGGTCTGAGGATCACTCTTTAGTTCTTTTAGTAAACATCTAAATAAACTGATGGTGAAACAAATACTGATGAATGTTGTTTGTTTCTTTTAGAGAACTGGAAGAAGAATCGAGGTGTTTAACTGAATCTTCAAAATAAAGGATCACACTGATGTTCCACAGCCATTACTTCATCATTCTTTCTCGAGATACATTATTTGACACAGAACATTACGGTTAGTTGTATGTGAATCTGTTTTATTCTTTCTTGTCTTTGACCAAATTACAAGTCATTTTCATGCTCATAATGGCAACCTATGATATCTAAAGCCAGTGTATGTCAGGGTAGACCTTCATTCTCCTTTAGAAGAATGTAACAGTATCATTTAACCACAAAATAGCCAAAGGTTTCCAATCTATGACTGTTCTTGCCTTTTTTATGAATTTATAAGCAAGTTTAATTTATAAGTTTGCTTTTTTAAGTGATTAGCATGTGTACTTAATACATACATTCTTAAAGAATTTCTGAAGTTTTATCATTTATGTATTGCCAAAACTAATTCATAAACTCTTATTAATCAGAAAATGTCTTCTCTTGTCCACAATTCCATTGATATAATACTTAGCTGATTTGAATAATCATTTAATGTTGTGGTTTATAGATTGTAGGTCACTGTAACACTGTAATCAAATATTAAACTAGTGTGAAATCTCAACACTTGTGTGATTGTTATGTTTGTAGATGAGGTTTAAGCTATTCTGTTATTCAGATTGATCATGGATAATTTGATCTACAGTGACGCTTGATTTGATTTATGCATGAATTTAAGTCGGTTTTTACTTCAGACTAAATTCTGTGACTCAACATTTTCAGGTAAATCTCTAGAATAAAGCTAAGACATCTGTTTTAATGAGACATTTTTAAATAATAATTTGATGCTTCATGATTGATTCCTTCTCCATGTATCCTGTATCTTTCATGTATCTTTGAGAATCTGCTAACTGATGCTTTCTAAAGCCTACTGTTCCTGAACTTTACAACCTTAACATCTTCTCCATCATGACCTGGACCTTCACTAATGATGTAAGATTATAATAAAAGCATGTTAAAACATCATAGTATCTTCAGATAGTGTATCTAATGTGGTCTTGTCGAGCCAGGTGGTATAAGTATATTCATGATTATAGAACCTGCAGAATTCATAAACAATAAACAATAAATACAGACCTATACATCAAACACCAGGCTGTGTGGATCTTTCTATTTGTAACTGCCCTTGACTAAATAAACTATTAAGCTTAGTTAATTAAGTTAATTAATTAAGATGCACTACCAATATGCAAATGAAGTATCTGAGATCTTTAGCACATTAATCTGACCAAAACTATCAGGTTCTGTCAGCTGTATTCTAATTGGATTTGTACTAAGCAGGTTTTTAGTCTTTTCAGGTGGTATGGTCACTAGATTGAAAACATGAATGTGAATTTCACAGCATCCCTTATTAAGGTATTTTTTAAAACATGTAAAGTGTTTTAAATCAATGCATCCACATCCATCGAAGATTGAGTTCACTACAAGGAGGAAGCAGTACTTGTCAAAAAATGTCCCAAAGGTGCTTCTTTCATTGGACATGCAAGCAAGACACACATCACATAAATGAGGACGTATCCACAGATCCAGATATACAGTCTTGTGATCCCATTAGCTATCCCAGCTAATATTGGACAATCACTTTTTTTACAAGCCCTGACCATCTTATTAGTCATACCATGGTTGATCCATTATATAAATGTAAGATATAAATGTATGAATGATAAACATCTAAATACTTAAATATTTTAAATTTTTATATTGTTTACAGGTTCTGACCGTTAATCAAGTTAATGACAATGTCAATGACTAGTGCTAGTGCTCCCTCCGTCAGGAAGTTGGAGATCGAGGGACGGATCAAGGGAAGGATGGAGTTCCATGGTGGTGAGTTTGAGGAGACAATAATGTAGTCAGCAGGCAGCATTTTAATTTAAAAACCTCTCTGGACACCCCTAGTGGCCAGAAAGGACAGTGTTGTATAGAGCAGATCTTTAATGTGAGGGCTACTGGGTGATGGATGTTGAGGCAGGCTGACTGGGGATTCTTAGGGACAGGAACTTTACCTGTTTTTTACAGGACTTTGTAATGATGACCAGCGAAAATCAGCCATTCCACAGTCCACTAAATCATTTATAAGTGCAACAACTGACCTACAGACAGACCAAAAGGTCAGTTAAGAAGTCTCCAACAGTCCTAAAATGTCAAAAAAAACATAAGTATTTTTACTAAAAGCTACATTCAAAAGGAGGCAAAGAGGATAGCGAAGTTTAAGACAGTACTTTTACAGTACAAATTACTAATGTTTTCAGGACAGCAGAGAGGATCATAGGATGTAACCTGCCATCACTTCAGCAGATCTACTCCAGCAGGACGAGGAAGCGGGCTGGCAAGATTACATCTGACCCCTCACATCCTGGACACCTCCTCTTCCAGACACTCCCCTCGGGTAGAAGACTGCGGTCCATCAAAACCAGCACAACACGTCATGCTAACAGCTTCTTCCCCAGAGCTGTAGCGCTCCTCAATCACAGTGGTCACCTCCCACTGTAAACCTCTAAACTTACAACTGAACTGTACCAAACCGGACTGAACAGTTATTTGCACTCTGCCTATTTTGCACTATGACTATTTGCACACCTGTACAGATGTCCTTTTCTTTTCTGTAAATATATTTTTCAGCTCTTTATTACCTTTATTACCTTTAGTACTTTCTACTTTTTTTTAATTTATCCCCTACCCTATTTATTGTTTAGTGTCATTTTCCTTTAGTTTAAGACTGTGTTCTGTGTTTCTTTGTTACTTGTCATGCGTGTTGCTCTCACCAAGACAAATTCCTTGTATGGGTAACATACTTGGTGAAATAAAGAGATTCTGATTCTGATTCTGATTCTGATCTCTTCTAGAACCTGTAATTAAACTCATTAAACAGGCCTGGACAAAAATGATGGTACCCCATAAAATAATGTGACCAAAGGGACATTAAATATCAAGGTGTGTCCACTAATTAGCATCACAGGTGTCTACAATCTTATAATTAGTCAGTGGGCCTATATATAGGGCTACAGGTAGTCACTGTGCTGTTTGGTGACATGATGTGTACCACACTCAACAGGGACCAGAGGAAGCGAAGGAAAGAGTTGTCTCAGGAGATTAGAATGAAAATGATTGAAAAGCATGGTAAAGGTAAAGGTTATTAGACCATCAGAGATGGATAATATGAATGGTAACAAAAGAGCCCAGAAAAACTTCTAAAGAGATTAAAGGTGAACTTGCACATGAACATCAGTGTCAGATTGCACCACCCGTAGTTGTTTGAGTCAAAGTTGACTTTATAAGAGATGACAAAGGAGGACACCATTGTTGTATAAAAATCCAGATTGTATAAAAAAGCCAGACTGAAATTTGCCAAACTACATGTTGACAAGCCCCAAAGCTTCAGGGAGAATGTTCTATGGACATATGGAACTTTTTGCCAAGGCACATCAGCTCTATGTTCACAGATGGAAAAATGAAGCATATCAAGAAAAGAACACTGTCCCTACAGTGAAACAAGGAGGAGGCTCTGTTATGTTCTGGGGCTTCTTTGCTGCATCTGTCAGCAAGTCATGGGCCTTGCAACAGGATAATGACTCAAAACACCCAAGAATGTCTCAGAGGCAAACATTGGACTATTCTGAAGTGGCCTTCTATGAGCCCTGACCTAAATCCTATTGAGCATCTTTGGAAAGAGCTTAAACATGCTGTTTAGAAATGGCACCCTTCAAACCTGAGACAACTGGAGCAGTTTGCTCATGAGGAGTGGGCAAAAATACCTGCTGAGAGGTGCAGAAGTCTCATTGACAGTTACAGGAATGGTTTGATTGCAGTGATTGCCTCAAAAGATTGTGCAACAAAATATTAAGATTAGGGTACCATCATTTTTGTCCAGACCTATTTTTTGAGTTTTTATTTAAATAACTCTGTTGAAGCATGGTTGAAAATCAATTTCAGATTTTCTATTTATTATTACTTTTGTCAGATTCAGGTTATTTCTGTGAGCATTGTGGGTTTTAACCGAGGGGTACCAACAATTTTGTCCACGTGTGTATGTGCATCTAGTAAAAGATACACACTCACTGCTAAATTTCACAAAGGCAGTTAATTAAATCTTAACATCCTAAAATCTTTATTCTGCCATTTAAAATATTATTTTGTTATTAGATTAAGTACATCGCAAACATCTATTTTTCATCTAGTCACATGAAGCTTTCATTGTGCATGTCTTTTTTGTGTCTTTGTGGATCTGCTGATTGATGCTGTCTAATGTCTAATTTACACCTGAATTGTTGACAAGTACGGCTTTTAAATATGCAAATTATGTTGTATTTAACCTTCATAGCATGCACATACCTTTACCTTTGGGCCAGAAAAGATCACTGGAAAATAGTTTTAGTGACAGAGCTTCAGATGGTTTACTGGTTTAAGTGAGTTGAGGAGTGGAAGATCAGTAATGACCAAGCTGAGGCACAGTAAATCATCTAGTGTTACTATCTTTGTTTAAGTTGGTGTTCATTTGCCAAATGTCACTACACTACAGCCATTTAGCAAAAGGGGCATTCCTGCAGGGGAGGTGAAGGGAAGACTGTCCTATGTATATTTGGCACATGCTATGAACTGAACTCCACCCATTGTCAAGAAGAAGAGAAGATCTGAAGAACAAAGATTGAGAAAGAGAAAAATGCAGATCTGTTCAGTTAGAACAAAGTCCTGGGTTGGATTTTTATTTCTGTACCTGGATGTTGTAACAGAGAAATCAGCATGACTCAGTGAAATTTGCAACGGGAGTCGAGAACGATAACTGGACATTAACGACTACACCAAGGCTTTGTGCTTCTGTAGATGGAGTGACCAGTGAGTTCTCAAAGGTGATAGAAAGAGCATGGTTAGGTCCAGCAGGGATACACAGCAGCCTGTTCTTGCTGGGGTTGAGTTAGAGGTAATGAGGTTGATTTGAGGTTGATTTGGTTCATGAGTTACACCTGGGTTTGGGGGGTATTTAAGAAGCCTTGACACTGCTATTCAGTGCCGAGAATTGTATCGTTTTCACGAGAGGTCCCTCCCACTGTAGAGGTGTGATGAGGCCAGTTTCCGCTCAAAGTTTTTGTTCAGAAGCAGGTCACTCTGCTATCCATGTTTTCTGCGAGGCTCTTTCGGTCCTGATTCTCTGGCTACCCACGTCCTAGCTAGGTGCCCCCCGCTCAAGGCAGTGTGCTGCTGTTCCATGTTTGGTTGGCCTAGCCATTCTTGCTCAGTAACTGGTCACCCAGCTCAACCCCCAGCTATGCCTGATATCTGGTTGACAAATCTAGTCACATGTTGGGCATTACTACTAGACTGGTTCTTCAGGAATGAGAACAACTGCTCTCTATATGCAATGAATAGGGATGTTTTGCATGTGATTAATCATAAAATATGCCATGCCATGCAAAGCAGGTGGCCTGAGTCTGGTGGATGTTTTTATGATCATGCAGGTTTGAAAGAGACTGGTTCTACTGAATGTGTGCTCATAAAGTCCAACACTTGAAGAACACAATAATGAAAAAAAAATAGAGCAGAGGGTTGTGAATTACACTTCTGGAGACTCCTCCTACAGTTCAGCCCTTGCAAGGGTACTGTCTGGGATTTTGAGTCGGAAGAAAAGATTATCAGGCTCACTGGGCCCCACAGCTCTAACAATTCTGCCAAAACACTTAATTAAAATATTTGTAGGCCTGCTGTAAGTCATGTTGTAAGGCCCATTAGAATCTTCCTAAGGACAATGGGATGCATAATTATAAGAGCAGAGCTGTGAAAACTTCTGCTCTTTAAAACACATCATGAATCTGACCTAGACCTTCTGTTAGGACTTGTCTCAAAATGAAGATCTTGGTGAATGAGGACCATTGTGCCTTATATAGGTATCTAGTTTTTTTTCATTTGCATCTTTTCAGTGGAACATCATGTAAATTATTAAAAAATTTCAGGACAACAGATACTGATACAGAGCTGTATTGTCAGTTTCTCTGTGATCACGCAGAAGATACACTGCTGAAGAGACATCTCAACTCTGTGGACTCTCTCCTCGTGTGGGACTCATTTTCATGTGGTGACAGAAGGAAGGAACTGGATTGAAGCTCAGAAATACTGCATAGAGAAGTTCACTGATCTGGCCACCATTGAGAACCAGGAGGAAATGGACGCTGTAAAAGCTGCTGTTAACGGGACAACAGGACATTACTGGATAGGACTGAGACAGAAACCTGGAGAGACCAACAGAGAAAGCAGTTGTGCACATTTAATGGATTTGTTAATTAGTTATGATTTATGAAAATGTGAAAAATGTGACGTATAAAACTTTAATTAATAAAATATTATTAAACAACATGATAGCATTTTACCATAGCAGAATATTGTGCATCACTTGCTTTGTGCTAGCTTTATTGCAGTGAACTCCTACATGTTTGGTTTAGAAAACTATTATTATAGAGATATATTTAATTTCATGTTCTAAGTCATGTTATAATGTGTCTTTCTGTTGTTTATATATAATGCTGCTGTTAATCTTCTAATCTCTGAATGTAGAAATCAGTGAATCTTCAGTAACACAGAGATCTGCTTTACTTCTCCTGAGAAACAGAAATGTTAATCTTAAGAAAGGCCTTTTCCCACTAAACTGTAACTTTACTCAGGTACCTCTGACAAGCCTCAAAAT
Organism: Salminus brasiliensis; assembly: GCF_030463535.1. Taxonomy (NCBI): domain Eukaryota; kingdom Metazoa; phylum Chordata; class Actinopteri; order Characiformes; family Bryconidae; genus Salminus; species Salminus brasiliensis. Next base: position 4,792,961 of record NC_132886.1, read on the forward strand.
ATGGTATTGCTTTTTTAGTAGATTAAGTGAATCACAAACATCTATTTTCACATGTCACATGAAGCTTTCATTGTGCATGTCTTGTTTGTGTCTTTGTGGATCTGCTGATTGATGCCCTCTAATGTCTAATTTGCATCTGAATTGTTGACAAGTACAGCATATAAATATGCAAACTATGATGTAACTTGACATCATACTTTAAAGTATACTAATAGTTTCTGTTTAGGTGTGTTTTTTTATTTATTTACTATTACCTGCTTATAAATGTTATACTATTTACTTACTTTAAATACAGTATTATAAGCACTGCCTGTAGATTACACATATAAACATTTATAAGACAGACTCAGAATAAAAAAAAAAAATGTAAAAAAAATTAATGTCAAAACATAAAAGCCTTCTTTATATCACAATTCTACCACAAAATTGAAATTGATATAGTCTCATATTAAAATCTGTCACTCAGCCTCTTCAAAATCCATTCCAACCCAAAGTACAAGTATGTGAAGACTTTATCATATATATGACAAGTATACTTGAGCAAAGTGTAGAGCAAAGTATTAAGAACAAGTAAAATACACTTTACTTTTCTGTCATCAAATTAAAATGTATTTGTATTTGTATAGCTTTTCAACTGCCGTTGAGACCCAGTGAGCAGTCAAAGACGACAGTGGCAAGGAAAGGCTCTGTCAGAGCTGGAGGAAGAAACCTTGGGAGGAACTAAGACTCATAAGGGGGACCCGATTCATCCTTCTCTGATCAGAACTATTTATAAATTATTGATAAAAGTATCCGAACCTATAATAATCATAATAATCATAATACCATAATGTGATAATCATACTATAGTATAACTAATATAATTACAGTAATAGTAACAGTTTGGGCCAGAAAAATGGACAGAAATTAACTTGAAAAAAGTAAAGAGACTGAGTTAGTTCTGAATGGATTTATGGAGAACAGAGAATGCTGAACAGTATCAGAGTGTGGCTGACGACTCCTCAAGTCAAGTCAAGTCAAGTCAAGTGGGTTTTATTGTCATTTCAACTACATACAGAGTACACAGTGAAACGAAACAACGTTCCTCCAGGACCATGGTGCAACATAGACAGTGCATACAAGACACAAGTGCAACACAAACAAACAAGTGCGGACAGACAACACAACACAACACAGTACAGACAGAGGATAATAAATATTGACGGTAGTGTGCAAGTTGTGCAATGTGCAATAAATAGAGTCCAGTGAGGTAGTAAAGTGGGTGGAGTCATCCACAATGCTGGTTGCTTTGCGGATGCAGCGGGTGGTGTAAATGTCCATGACGGAGGGGAGAGAGACTCCGATGATCTTCTCAGCTGTCCTCACAATGCGTTGGAGGGACTTGCGGTCAGAGGCTGTGCAGGTCCCAAACCAGGCAGTGATGCAGCTGCTTAGGATGCTCTCTATGGTTCCCCTGTAGAAGAGGGTGAGGATGGGTGGAGGGAGACGGGCCTTTCTCAGCTTCTGGAGGAAGTAGAGACGCTGTTGGGCTTTCTTGACTGTAGAGCTGGTGTTCAGGGACCAGGTGAGGTTCTCCGCTAAGTGGACACCAAGGAACTTGGTGCTCTTAACGATCTCCACAGAGGAGCCGTTGATGTTAAGCGGAGAGTGGTCCGGTCTTGATTTCCTGAAGTCAACAACCATTTCCTTGGTCTTCTCTACATTCCAGTGAAGGTTGTTGACTGTACACCAGTCTGTCAGCTGCTGCACCTCCTCTCTGTATGCTGACTCGTCGCCTTTGCTGATATGACCCAGCACAGTTGTATCATCGGCGAACTTTATGATGCTGTTAGAACTGTGTTTCGCAACACAGTCATGAGTCCTGCAGGCCTGTCTAATACAGGCTAATTAAAAGGAGAGAGCCAGAAGATAACACAGACACAGGAGCACCCTGAAACACTGGCACACTGGTTAGTGTAAGACAAGTATAATGGTGGTTTGTACATCTCTAATAAGTACATAAATACTGAACTAAACGCATACTCGCTTGTTTTTAGTTTGAAAGAAGTATTCTAATAGCATAAAACCCAATAAACCTCTTTTTCTAAGTGCAGTATCAATGCTGTAGTCATACGAGTGAGTAATGGCACTGGCTATGCCTGATATCTGGTTGGTAAATCTGGTCACATGAATGAGAACAACTGCTCTCTATATACAATGAATAGGGATGTTTTGCATTAAAATATCCCATGCCATGCAAAGCAGGTGGCCTGAGTCTGGTGGATGTTTTTTATGATCATGCAGGTTTGAAAGAGACACACGGGTTCTACTGAACTCAAGTCCAACACATGAAGAACACAATAATGAAAAAGGTTTGGAGCCAAGGGGTGTGAGTTACACTTCTCGTGAATCCCACTACAGTTCAGCCCTTTGCAAGGGTGCTGTCTGGGATTTTGAGCCTGAAGATAAGATCAGGCTCAAATGTTCTGCTCACTTGGCCCTACAGCTCTAACAATTCTGCCAAAACACTCAATTAATACATTTCAAGGCCCCCTGTGAGTCACAGGCCCATTAGAATGGTATACATCATTATAAGAGCAGAGCTGTGAAGAATTCTGCTCTTTAAAACACATCATGAATCTGACCTAGACCTTCTGTTAGGACGTTTCTCCACATTTTATAAAATTCTTTAGAAAAGAAAACATAAAAAGATATTTGTGAATGAGGACAATTGTGCCTTCTCTATCCATGTCTGTAGTTTGTTTTTTAACATTAATTAATTTGCATCTTTCCAGTGGAACAGTAAATTATTCAAAAAAGATCAGGACAACAGATCCTGATACAGAGCTGTATTGTCAGTTCCTCTGTGATCACGCAGAAGATACACTGCTGAAGAGACATCTCAACAGGTAAGAAACCTCTTTCAGTCTCTTTAAGCTAAAACCTCTTTCTTAAAGTATTTGAGAGCACTTATTATTTACTTTCTGTTTATTTTCCTCATATCCATTATTTAAATATTGAATTGTGTTACATTCTGCTGAAGTTATCTTCTGTGAAGAAATTCATTAAAAGAAAAATTCAGTGTTTTTTATCCAAGTCATTGAGTTTTTTCCTGTTATTCTCTCTGAGCTTGTGGAGTTTCACATGTGCTATAACCCATATTTTATGCACAAACTGCTGCTCTCTGGATACGCAGTGTTCATTTATGAAGTTCATCAATTTCAAGCTCTGCTGTAAGTCGTAACGTATCACTGTAAATTATAAGTCCAGAAACTGATTGGCTCAGATTGGTTTGCTGTTCCTTGGTTTTTAAGTTAGTAAAGCTTAATAGAACTGTATAGGAACTGTGTAGGATTAGGACAGTGGTGGGCTGAAGGTGGGGAGGGAGATTTTTGGGGCCAACTTTCTTGGCCCAAAAAAAGACATTGATTTTCAAGATTTATTTATCCCCTAATGCTGTTAAGATCCTATTTGCAGGATCAGGTTCAGATTTGCAAGACTGATGTACTTTATGGATCAACGTTGGTCTGTGTGGTACAAGAAGATAGTAAAGCTTTTTCAGGTAGCAATTTTCTCAGTTCATGATGTAATTAAGCATCAGCAGTTAACAGGAATGGTGGAGGTCAAGTTAATGTCTAGAAAACCAAGAAAACATCCAGAGAGAACAGCTTGCAGGATTACTAGGAAGGCAAATCAGAGTATAGAGAGTAACAAGCAGTTTGGGATTCCATATAGAATATCTATCTATCTATTAGGATATAGTAGATACACTGTATGCGTGTACAGCAATGGGTGCAACGTGCAGTAGCTGAATGTACACATGTGGACAGAATTGTTGGTACCCCTCGGTTAATGAAAGAAAAACCCACAATGGTCACAGAAATAACTTGAATCTGACAAAAGTAATAATAAATAAATATTTTTTGGCCCACTCTTTGTGAGCAAACTGCTCCAGTTGTCTCAGGTTTGAAGGGTGCTGAAAGCAGGCAGCGTGTACTGTCAGCCACCAGCAGGGGGCCTGGCCGGTCAGTCTGGTGGAGCTGGAGCAAGGAATTCCAAGCCCCAGAAGCCCAAGCAGTAATCAACGCTGATCAGACCAACCTGTGTGGCACGGTACAAATACACCCAGCCAAACACAATTCCCCACCGCACCTTTGTAGAGGGGTGAACGGTAACAGCGGTTCTAAGTTGTGATAAAAAGTTATTTCTGTGACCATTGTGGGTTTTTCTTTCATTAAACGAGGGGTACCAACAAATTTTGTCCACGTTTACTCTTTAGAAGTACACACGTGGACAAGTAGAAGTAGAAGAATTGCAGTTGTGCAGTTAGTGGTTGACATTTGAACCTGATCAGCCTTCATTTATATGGTCTTTGCTGTAGGTCTGTGCTGATGTATCTGCTAATCTGATAAGATAAGTTGTGTGATTGACTCGGTGCTGAAGGTGATTATAATTATGATCACAACTAAATCAGCTGTAACTGAATGTTGTCCTTATGTTTAACACAGTCATCCAGTGGGGGTGGAGTCTCTGTGTGAGCTCTGTGTTGACTGTGTGAAAGTGAAAGTAATGAGGTTGCTTAGATGTGTTTTAGCTGTTGAAGAAACTGTGATACACTCTTAGAATGAAGGAACCATGTGTGTTGGAGAGATCTGTGAGGGTGAAGAACCTTTAAATTAGTGAAGAACACAAAGAGCACTACATAAAGTGAGACCACCCTTTAAACTATTAATACTCACATCCACACATCTCCTCTACAAACATGGAGAAAAGAGTGTTTCTTCTACAGTAACGCTCAAAGATCCCTTTGTAGCACCTTTATTTTCCAGTGTGTACTCAGTCATATCCACTAACTATCTTCATGCAAAATATAGTTTTAAAAATAGATAGTAATCGTGTGTGTTTGTGTGATACTGGCAGTCGATTTGATTTTAGTTTTCAAAATTGTAAAACAGAAATTCATCCTAATCTCATTACTTTAAACCATAGAAAAATCACTTTTTAACACAAAGGGCCCTATCGTACACCCTGCTCAATGTGCTTCACGATGCTCGTTGCTATCTTACATCCCGCCAGCAGTCTATCTTCATGCCTAGTTTAAATAGCAACGCTGCTTGTGAATATATCTACGCTGATGGGTGTGGTGGTTTCGAAATGAGGGGTGTTCAGGTCAGTTTCTGGAATATTGCTACATATCTCAGCAACGGAAAACACAGGAGCTCCACTGACTGAAAACAGTCTAGGCAGACGTTCGTCAACAGTCAGACGTTCATTGCTATCTCGGCAGTGAATTGTCAACACCGGCGTGTGCAGCCTGGCGCTCGTACACCCCGGCGCTCGTACACCCCCCCCCCACCCCCCCGCCACGCTTTACACCACTGAAATAGCAACCTGCCAAAGTCAGACCACACCTGGCTCTTAAAGGGAACGGCGAGACAGGCTGATTGGTTTATTACTGCATGTTTTGCCCAAAAAAACACACCCATAATTCATTAAGAGACTCAGTACATGACTTTTGTGCATTTCGAGCCGAGCTAGGTGAACTTTTTCAATTGTTACAATGGCAAAGACACACTGACGCGCCCTAAATCTAGCTGCGCAGTGCAACGGTTAACGGCTCACCAAAACATTGCTAAAATAGGGCCCAATCAGTTGTTCCATGATAAATGGACCAATAGAAATTCTCCAAATGTTTCCACTACTTGACATAAAACCTTTTTACACTTAAAATTAAGGTTTTTTTCTTCACATGTAAAGTTCTGAAACTAATTACGATTTCTGATATTGTTGTCTCTCTCTCTCTCTCTCTCTCTCTCTCTCTGTCTCTCTCTCTGTAGTTCTCCACAGTCATGAGTTCAGCTCTGCATGGTCTCCTGCTTTTCTCAGGTCAGTGGAGTTCATGATCATCTGTAAAACTCTCTGCTGGTTCATTACTGTACTGCCATGCTGATGAGAGCTTTAACCCCTACAGCTCTGTGGACTCTCTCCTTGTGTGGAACTCGTCAGTTTCATGTGGTGAAAGAGGGAAAGAACTGGACTGAAGCTCAGAAATACTGCAGAGAGAAGTTCACTGATCTGGCCACCATTGAGAACCAGGAGGAAATGGACGCTGTAAATGCTACTCTCAACGGGACAGCAGACAATTTCTGGATAGGACTGAGACAGAAACCTGGAGAGAACAACAAAGTAAGCAGTTTTGTATATTTAATGGATGTATTAATTTGTTAAAGGAAAGATTTTAGGGTTCATGAACTAAATTGTAGAAAAGTCTTTATTTTATAAAATATTATTACACTATATGATCACATTTCACCATAGCAGATTATTATCACTTGCTTTATGTTAGCTTTATTACAGTTAACTCCTACATGGTTGGTTTAGAGACATGATTATAGAGAGAAGTTTAATTTAATATTCTTTGTCAAATATATTTTCTATCTTTCTGTTGATTAAATAAATATAAGTGTGTGATTTACTGAACAGAGATTACTAATCTCAGCCACCTCAGACAAGCCTCAGTACTGAGAGTTCAGAGTTTCAACTGTTCACTGATCAGGTGTTAATGTGTCTCTAGAGCTGGATCTGGTCAGATGGGAGTAACTTCTCATACAGTGACTGGTACCCTAAAGAGCCGAACAACAATGGGAGTGATAATTGTGTGCAGTTATATAGGGAATATGGATACAGATGGAATGATGCAGGCTGCCATCATCCTGGTTCATTTGTCTGCTATGGTGAGTAATATGAGGTGATATATCTGTTACAGCTCTAACTCTGTATTTTTAAAATGATCGATTTGAGAGAAAAGCCTTTGTGCTCTCTCTTCTGCAGAGATCCCGCTTATCCTGATTAAACAGAACAAGACGTGGAGAGAAGCTCTGAGATACTGCAGAGAGAAGCATGTGGACCTGGTCTCTGTTCACACTGAGGACATTCAGCACCAGGTGAAGATCATTTCTCAAAATGCCTCCACTGCTAATGTGTGGATGGGTCTGCGTCACACCTGCACTCTGAGCTTCTGGTTCTGGGTGAGTGGAGAGTTCATCTGCTACCAGAACTGGGCTCCAGGGAACGGGACAGAGGATGAAGACTGCAGTGAAAGAGAAAGAACAGGAGCGGTTCAGTCTGGAAGTAAGCAGTGGGTCAGTCTGACAGAGACCCAGAAACTAAACTTCATCTGTAGCACCATCTCTGAGGGTAGGTCTGAGGATCACTCTTTAGTTCTTTTAGTAAAGATCTAAATAAACTGATGGTGAAAAAAATACTGATGAATGCTGTTTGTTTCTTTTAGAGAACTGGAAGAAGAAGCAGGGTGTTTAACTGAATTCTCATAATTAAGGATCACACTGATGTTCCACAGCCATTACTTCATCATTCTTTCTCGGGATATATTATTTGACATGAAAATTTACGATGTTAGTTGTATGTGAATCTGTTTTATTCTTTCTTGTCTTTGACCAAATTACAAGTCATTTTCATGCTCATAATGGCAACCTATGCTATCTAAAGCCAGTGTATGTCAGAGTAGACCTTCATTCACCTTTAGGACTAATTTAACCACAAAATAGCCAAAGGTTTCCAATCTATGACTGATCCAGCCTTTACACAACAATCTCAGGTTAATTTCAGCACAGGTTTTTAATGCAGAATTTATAAGCAGTGTTTGTGATGTTTGCTTTTTTAAGTGATTAGCATGTGTACTTAATACATACATTCTTAAAGAATTTCTGATGTTTTATCATTTACGTATTGCCAAAACTAATTCATAAACTCTTATTAACCAGAAAATCTCTTCTTTTGTCCACATTTCCATTGGTATAATGCTTAGCTGATATGAATAATCATTTAATGTTGTGGTTTATAGATTGTAGGTCAGTGTTCTTTCACTGTAACACTGTAATCAAACATTAAACTAGTGTGAAATCTCAACACTTGTATGATTGTTATGTTGTTTGTAGATAAGGTTTAAGCTATTCTGTTATTCAGATTGATCATGGATAATAATCGACAGTGATGCTTGATTTGATTTATGCGTGAATTTAAGTCAGTTTTTACTTCAGACTAAATTCTTTGACTCAACATTTTCAGGTAAATCTCTAGAATAAAGCTAAAACATCTGTTTTAATGAGAACATGATGCTTCATGTTCGATTCCTGCTTCATGTATCCTGTATCCATGTATTTTTGAGGATCTGCTAACTAATGCTTTCTAACTCCTAATTTACCTAAACCTTAACATCTGCTCCATCATCTGTCCAAAAGTCAAGGGTGGAGCTGGTGGAGCTTTGTGGTATTGCTAGGCCATGACTTGCAGCAGGTATATCTGACCTTCACTAAGGAAGTAAGATTATAATAAAAACATGTTGAAACATCATAGTATCTTCAGATAATGTAGCTAATGTGGTCTTGTTGAACCAGGTGGTATAAGTATATTCATGATTATAGAATCTGAAGAATCTATAAACAATCTATAAACACAATAAATACAGACCCATACATCAAACACCAGGCTGTGTGGACCTTTCTATTTGCAACTGCCCTTGACTAAATAAACTATTAAGCTTAGTTGATTAAGCTAATTAACTAAGTTAATGCCCTACCAACATGTAAATTATGTATCCGAGCTCTTTAGCACATTAAGCTGAACAAAACTATCAGGTTCTGTCAGCTGTATTCTAATGGATTTGTTCTAAGCTGGTTTTTGGCTGAGTGAGTACAATGGGGAAAGACAAGATTGCAAACAGTGACCAGCAACTGAGCCTTTTCAGGTGGGATGTTCACTAGATTGAAGAATTTGAGAATTCAACCATAGGTTCCTTTATGTTCTGCTGCCTCACTGGTATTCATCACAGCTAGTATTCATTCTGGTATTCATTCCTTATCTAAGAATGAGTATTTTCATTGCAATAATTGGAGACAGGTAAACTCCAGACCAATTTAATGTAGCTTTCATCGGGACAATGGGTCTTCTGTTTCACGTCTACGTCTGTTGTTTGTTTGTTAATATGTATTCATCTGCATCTGTTCATTGGAACATCATGTAAATGAATCAATCAATAAAGATGAGCAAAACAGACACTGATGCACAGCTGTACTGTCAGTTTCCTGTGTTATCACACCACAGAAGATACACTGCAGAAGAAGCATCTCAACCCATAGCAGGTAAGAAACCCCTTTCAGTCACTTTAAGCTGAAACACATTTGCTCATAAAATTCTATTTAAATATTGTATTTTATTTTTGTCTAGTAAAATATACCCACTTATGCTAAATTTGGCACAGGCATTCAATGAAATCTTAAAATCTGCCATTTATGGTATTGCTTTTTTAGTAGATTAAGTGAATCACAAACATCTATTTTTAGAGTCACATGAAGCTTTCATTGTGCATGTCTTGTTTGTGTCTTTGTGGATCTGCTGATTGATGCCCTCTAATGTCTAATTTGCATCTGAATTGTTGACAAGGACAGCGTATAAATATGCAAACTATGATGTAACTTGACATCATACTTTAAAGTATACTAATAGTTTCTGTTTAGGTGTGTTTTTTTATTTATTTACTATTACCTGCTTATAAATGTTATACTATTTACTTACTTTAAATACAGTATTATAAGCACTGCCTGTAGATTACACATATAAACATTTATAAGACAGACTCAGAATAAAAAATTAATGTCAAAACATAAAAGCCTTCTTTATATCACAATTCTACCACAAAATTGAAATTGATATAGTCTCATATTAAAATCTGTCACTCAGCCTCTTCAAAATCCATTCCAACCCAAAGTACAAGTATGTGAAGACTTTATCATATATATGACAAGTATACTTGAGCAAAGTGTAGAGCAAAGTATTAAGAACAAGTAAAATACACTTTACTTTTCTGTCATCAAATTAAAATGTATTTGTATTTGTATAGCTTTTCAACTGCCGTTGAGACCCAGTGAGCAGTCAAAGACGACAGTGGCAAGGAAAGGCTCTGTCAGAGCTGGAGGAAGAAACCTTGGGAGGAACCAAGGCTCATAAGGGGGACCCGATTCATCCTTCTCTGATCAGAACTATTTAAACATTGTTGATAAAAGTAGCCGAACCTCCAAAACTGTTCTACTGCTCAAGTGTGCGGGTATAATCAAAATATGTCTATAATAATCATAATAATCATAATACCATAATGTGATAATCATACTATAGTATAACTAATATATTTATAGTAGTGATGGTAAAGGTTTGGGCCAGAAAAGTGGACAGAAATTAACTTGAAAAAAGTAAAGAGACTGAGTTAGATCTGAATGGATTTATGGAGAACAGAGAATGCTGAACAGTATCAGAGTGTGGCTGACGACTCCTGCAGGCCTGTCTAATACAGGCTAATTAAAAGGAGAGAGCCAGAAGATAACACAGACACGGGAGCACCCTGAAACACTGGCACACTGGTTAGTGTAAGACAAGTATAATGGTGGTTTGTATATCTCTAATAAGTAGCATAAATACTGAACTAAACGCATACTCGCTTGTTTTTAGTTTGAAAGAAGTATTCTAATAGCATAAAACCCAATAAACCTCTTTTTCTAAGTGCAGTATCAATGCTGTAGTCATACGAGTGAGTAATGGCACTGGCTATGCCTGATATCTGGTTGGTAAATCTGGTCACATGAATGAGAACAACTGCTCTCTATATACAATGAATAGGGATGTTTTGCATTAAAATATCCCATGCCATGCAAAGCAGGTGGCCTGAGTCTGGTGGATGTTTTTATGATCATGCAGGTTTGAAAGAGACACACAGGTTCTACTGAACTCAAGTCCAACACATGAAGAACACAATAATGAAAAAGGTTTGGAGCCAAGGGGTGTGAGTTACACTTCTCGTGAATCCCACTACAGTTCAGCCCTTTGCAAGGGTGCTGTCTGGGATTTTGAGCCTGAAGAAAAGATCAGGCTCAAATGTTCTGCTCACTTGGCCCTACAGCTCTAACAATTCTGCCAAAACACTCAATTAATACATTTCAAGGCCCCCTGTGAGTCACAGGCCCATTAGAATGGTATACATCATTATAAGAGCAGAGCTGTGAAGAATTCTGCTCTTTAAAACACATCATGAATCTGACCTAGACCTTTTGTTAGGACGTTTCTCAACATTTCATAAAATTCTTTAGAAAAGAAAACATAAAAAGATATTTGTGAATGAGGACAATTGTGCCTTCTCTATTCATGTCTGTAGTTTGTTTTTTAACATTAATTAATTTGCATCTTTCCAGTGGAACATCATGTAAATTATTCAAAAAAGATCAGGACAACATATCCTGATACAGAGCTGTATTGTCAGTTCCTCTGTGATCACGCAGAAGATACACTGCTGAAGAGACATCTCAACAGGTAAGAAACCTCTTTCAGTCTCTTTAAGCTAAAACCTCTTTCTTAAAGTATTTGAGAGCACTTATTATTTACTTTCTGTTTATTTTCCTCATATCCATTATTTAAATATTGAATTGTGTTACATTCTGCTGAAGTTATCTTCTGTGAAGAAATGCAGATCTTCAAAAAGATGCTAAAGTTAAAAATATTAAATGTTTTTATCCAAGTCATTGAGTGTTTTCCTGTTATTCTTGTGAAGTTTATCTCATATTTTTACATACAAACTGCTGCTCTCTGGATGCACAGTGTTCATTTGTGAAGCTCATCACTTTCAAGCTCTGCTGTGAGTGATAACGTATCACTGTAAATTATAATCAAATCACTTCATTTAGAATAAGTAAGAAAACTGATTGGCTCAGAACTGTCACGTAAAGCCATTCTTTGGTTTTTAAGTTAATAACGCTTAATAGAACTGTGTAGGAAGTGTGTAGGATTAGGACAGTGGTGGGCTGAGGGTGGGGAGGGATGTTGTTGGGGCCATATTTCTAGTCCTAAAGAAAGACATTGAAAGCCAGAGTTGGAAATGAGGTTGTTTTTGTTTTAATAACTGTTTGGGTCATTATTTGTGATACTGATGTACTTTAGGGATCAACTTTGGCATTTAATGAGGGAACAGATCAGTTTGAATTGTATTTTATTCAATTAAAATATTTTTTTTCTTTCCTGCTCTTGCCATGCTCTCCTCCACTCAGCTGTCTGGCCCTCTAAAATTAAAATAGTTGATACCCGCATTATTGGCAGTTGCGTTCTCAAAATTGTAAACCAGAAATTTGTCTCAATCCTTTTCCTTTAAACTTTAGAAAATCACTTTAACATGTTTTATTTTTTACTTTGAAACTTCGATGTTGAATGGACCAATAGAAATGCTCCACAATTACTTGAATACAATATTTTCTGTGAAGTTCAACAAAACTAAGATTTCCAGTGATTGTGGCGATGAACACCCTGCTGCTTTAGTTATGAAGACTAAAATAATCCAAAATCTGATATTATATGATCTCTCTCTCTGTAGCTCTCCACAGTCATGAGTTCAGCACTGCATGGTCTCCTGCTTTTCTCAGGTCAGTGGAGTTCATGATCATCTGTAAAACTCTCTGCTGGTTCATTACTGTACTGCCATGCTGATGAGAGCTTTAACCCCTACAGCTCTGTGGACTCTCTCCTTGTGTGGGACTCGTCAGTTTCATGTGGAGGAAGTAAATAAGACCTGGATTGAAGCTCAGAAATACTGCAGAGAGAATTTCACTGATCTGGTCACCATTGAGAACCAGGAGGAAATGGATGCTGTAAAAGCTGCTGTTAACGGGACAACAGGCAATTTCTGGATAGGACTGAGACAGAAACCTGGAGAGACCAACAGAGTAAGCAGTTTTGTAGATTTAATGGATGTATTAATTAGTTACAGGAAACAATCTAGGGTTCATGAACTAAATATTTTAATAATAATAATAATGATAATAATAATAATAATAATAATAATAATAATAATAATAATTAATCATTTATAAAATATTATATATGTATAAATATAAATATTATTAAACTATATGATCACATTTCACCATAGCAGATTATTATCACTTGCTTTATGTTAGCTTTATTACAGTTAACTCCTACATGGTTGGTTTAGAGACATGATTATAGAGAGATGTTTAATTTAATGTTCTTAGTCAAATATATTTTCAATCTTTCTATTGATTATATAAAGAAAAGTGTGTGTGAGATTTACAGAACAGAGATTACTAATTTAGTTGTGATGTGGCTTTATTCAATATTGTTTCTTCAGAGGACAGTTTGTTTTAACTAAGATTTCACTTCTTCTAGTAATGGTTAAGTTTTATTTGAGGTCAGTGTGAGACCGGTATCAAGTTTATAATAAAATACTGTTAAGATGCACTTTTGTCTGATGAAAAGTAAATTACTTAAATTATCACAAGAAATCAGTGAATCTTCAGAAACACTGAGATCTGCTTTACTTCTGCTGAGAAACGTTGAATTTGTAATGTAATGTTTTAATGTCAGAAATATTGTTCTTAAGTATTCTTCTTTAGTATTCTTAAATATTCTTCTTTTCCCACTAAACTGTAACTACACTCAGCTACCTCAGACAAGCTTCAGTACTGAGAGTTCAGAGTTTCAACTGTTCACTGATCAGGTGTTAATGTGTCTCTAGAGCTGGATCTGGTCAGATGGGAGTAACTTCTCATACAGTTACTGGAAACATGGAGAGCCAAACAATGATGGGAGTGATAACTGTGTGCATGTATATAGTGAATATGAATACAGATGGAATGATGCAAACTGCAATTGGACTAATCCATTTGTCTGCTATGAAGGTGAGAAATATGCAGTGATACATGCAGAACATCTGTTAAAGTTCTAACTCTGTATTTTAAACATGACAGATTTTAGTGAAAAATCCTTGTCCTCCCCCTTCTGCAGAGATCCCGCTCATCCTGATTAAACAGAACATGACATGGAGAGAAGCTCTGAGATACTGCAGAGAGAAGCATGTGGACCTGGTCTCTGTTCACACTGAGGACATTCAGCACCAGGTGGAGTTTGTTACTAAAGGTGCCTCCACTGCTAATGTGTGGCTGGGTCTGCGTCACACCTGCACTCTGAGCTTCTGGTTCTGGGTGAGTGGAGAGTCCATCTGCTACCAGAACTGGGCTCCAGGGAATGGGACAGAGGAGGAAGACTGCAGAGAAGGAGAAAGAACAGGAGCGGTTCAGTCTGGAAGTAAGCAGTGGGTCAGTCTGCCAGAGACCCAGAAACTCAGCTTCATCTGCAGCACCACCTAGAGCAGGTCTGAGGATCACTAATTAGTTCTATTAGTAAACACAAGTAAAAATTAGTAAAAAATAAGTAAACACAAATAAACTGATGGTGAAACAAATATTTATGAATGCTATTTGTTTCTTTTTAGAGAACTGGAAGAAGAAGCAAGGTGTTTAACTGAATACTCAAAATTCTGGATCACACTGATGCCTGATTCTTCAACATGCTTGCGATACATCAGACATGGAAATAATATAAAGTTTATATACATTTAATATAGTTCAAAATATTAATACTTATATGACTGAGGCATTTTTATTCTTTCTTGTCTTTGACACAGTTTACAAGTCATTTTCACGCTTATATGGCAAATTATGATATGTAAAGCCAGTGTATGTGAGGGTAGGCCTTTATTCTTCTTTAGGACTGTTATAGTATCATTTACCGCTAATAACCACAACCTAGCCAACGGTGTCCAATCTATGACTGTTACTGCCATTGGACTATATTCTCAGGTTAATTCAGCATGAATTTTTAATGCAGAATTTATAAGCAGTGTTTGTGATGGATTACTACTGAGCTACCACACCATGTGGGAGACTGGGGTTTGATTCCCAGTCTGTCTGACTATGCTGTGCTACACCAATAAGAGTCCTTGGGCAAGACTCCTAACACTATATTGGTCCACCTCTGTAATACTAGTAATCTTGTAAGAATTGGATGTGATGTTTGCTTTTTAAGTGACTATTCCTAAATCATTTCTGAAGTTTTAGCATTTACTATAAGCTATATTATACTGAGAAAATAGTTAGAACCATTTAATAAACTTTTATTAATCAGAAGATTTCTTCTCCTGTCCACTTTTACAGTGATATAATGATTAACTGGATTGATTAATCATTTAAAGTTGTGATTTATAGATTTTAGGTCACTGTTCTTTCCCTGTAACACTAATCAAATATTAAACTGGTGTGAAATCTCAACACTTTGTTATTTTGTTGTTTGTAGATGAGATTTAAGCTACTTTATTGTTCAGCTTGATGGTGGATTATTTGATCTACAGTTACGCTTGATTTGATTTAGACACACATTTAAGTCAGTTTTTTTTTCAGAATCAGAATCAGAATCAGAATCTCTTTATTTCACCAAGTATGTTACCCATACAAGGAATTTGTCTTGGTGAGAGCAACACGTATGACAAGTAACAAAGAAACACAGAACACAGTCTTAAACTAAAGGAAAATTACACTAAACAATAAATAGGGTAGGGGATAAATTAAAAAAAGTAGAAAGTACTAAAGGTAATAAAGGTAATAAAGAGCTGAAAAATGTATTTACAGAAAAGAAAAGAACATCTGTACAGGTGTGCAAATAGTCATAGTGCAAAATAGGCAGAGTGCAAATAACTGTTCAGTCCGGTTTGGTACAGTTCAGTTGTAAGTTTAGAGGTTTACAGTGGGAGGTGACCACTGTGATTGAGGAGCGCTACAGCTCTGGGGAAGAAGCTGTTAGCATGACGTGTTGTGCTGGTTTTGATGGACCGCAGTCTTCTACCCGAGGGGAGTGTCTGGAAGAGGAGGTGTCCAGGATGTGAGGGGTCAGATGTAATCTTGCCAGCCCGCTTCCTCATCCTGCTGGAGTAGATCTGCTAAAGTGATGGCAGGTTACATCCTATGATCCTCTCTGCTGTCCTGATGATGCGCTGGAGTTTGGTTCTTTCTTGTGAGGTGGAGGAACCAAACCAGATAGTTATGGAGGCTGTGATAATGGACTCGATGATCGCTGTGTAGAACTGGATCATCAGGGTCTGTGGCAGGTTGAATTTCTTGAGCTGTCTCAAGAAGTACATTCTTTGTTGAGCTTTCTTGATGATGGAGATGGTGTTTTTCTCCCATTTCAAGTCTCTGGAAATGGTGGTGCCCAGGAACTTGAGTGACTCCACCATTGATACTGCAGTGTTGTTGATGTGGAGGGGGGGAAGGGTGGGTGGATTGCGTCGGAAGTCCACCACCATCTCTACAGTCTTTTCTGTGTTTAGCAGCAGGTGGTTGTTGCTGCACCAGGACACCAGCTGCTCAATTTCCTTTCTGTAAGCAGACTCATCACCGTTGGCTATGAGGCCCACCAGAGTGGAGTCATCTGCAAATTTCAGGATCTTTACAGCTGGATCTTTGAAGACACAGTCATTAGTGTAGAGGCTAAAGAGAAGGGGTGAAAGAACACAACCCTGAGGGACTCCAGTACTGAGTGTCCGGAGGTCTGAAGTGTGCTTCCCCAGCCGCACCTGCTGTCTCCTGTCTGTCAGAAAATCCACGATCCACCGACACATGGAGTCTGGCACTGACAGCTGGGAGAGCTTGGCCTGAAGAAGCTGCGGCACAACAGTGTTAAAGGCCGAGCTAAAGTCCACAAACAAAACCCTAGCATAGTTTCCATGGCTGTCGAGATGTTGCAGGATAAAGTGCAGGGTCAGGTTGACCACATCATCGACAGACCTGTTTGCTCGGTACGCAAACTGCAGGGGGTCCAGCAGGGGATCTGTGATGGACTTCAGGTGGGCTAGGATCAGGCGTTCAAAGACCTTCATGACTACAGAGGTCAGGGCGACAGGCCTGTAGTCATTCAGTCCGGTGATGGTGGATTTCTTGGGAACTGGAATGATGGTGGAGGTTTTGAAGCAGGCTGGAACAGAGCAGAGTTCCAGTGATCTGTTAAAAATGTCTGTAAACACTGGAGCTAGTTGGTCACAGCAGTGTTTTAGGGTGGATGGAGAGACTGAGTCGGGCCCGGGGGCTTTCCTCACCTTCTGTCTGCTGAAGAGCCTGTGAACATCCTGCCGGTTGATGCAGAGATGAGCAGGAGGCAGAGGTGAGAGGGCCAGTGTGGGGGTGGAGGTGGAGGGGGGTGATGGGTGGTAGACGGTCTGATTGTCTTTTGTGAGTTCAAATCTGCAGTAGAACTCATTCAGGTCGTTGGTGAGGTGTCGGTCGTTCAGGAGGAGGGGGGTCTTTCTCACCTTGTGACCAGTGAGAAGCTGTAGGCCTTTCCAGGCTGAAGATGGGTCGTTAGCAGTGATGTGTCTGTTCAGCTGCTCTGAGTACTTGCTCTTCGCAGCTCTAATCCCTTTCTCCAGTCTGTATTTGGCCTCCTTAAAGACAGTTCTATCTCCACTCCTGAACGCTTCCTCCTTTTCCCTCCGAAGCTGTTTGAGTTCAGCAGTAAACCAGGGTTTGTTGTTACTGTATCTCACCTGTGATTTAGTTGAGATACAGCTGTCTTCACAGAAACTGATGTATGACGTCACAGTGTCTGTGTATTCGTCCAGTCCGTCTGTCGCCTCCTCAAACACAGCCCAGTCTGTGGATTCGAAGCAGCCCTGCAGCTTCTCAATGTCTCCACTGGTCCACCTCTTCACTGTTGTGATGACCGGCTTGTTGGTTTTGAGTTTCTGCCGGTAGGTTGGAATGAGGTGAACGAGGCTGTGATCGGAGAGCCCGACAGCTGCGCGCGTGACCGCGCGATAGGCATTCTTGATACAGGTGTAGCACTTGTCCAGTGTGTTGCCTTCTCGTGTTGGACACGCGATGTGTTGTCTGTATTTGGGCATCTCCTTCGTGAGGTTCACACTGTTAAAATCCCCCAGAATGATGAGGAGTGAGTCCGGGAACTCCCGCTCCACCTTCGTGATCTGTTCCGCCAGCTGTTTCAGCGCGTCGCTCGTGCACGCGCTCGGCGCAATGTAGGTGCCGGCTAGGATGAACGAGCTGAACTCTCTGGGCGAGTAGAACGGCCTACAGGTTATGAACAGAGACTCCAGATGAGGGGAGCAGGATTTTAACAGTACCGTAGTGTCTCTACACCAGCGCTCGTTGATGTAGAAGCAGATTCCTCCTCCTCTGCTCTTGCCGCTGCGCTCCGCGTCTCTGTCCGCTCTGTGCAGCTGGAAGCCCGGGAGGTGCAGCGCGCTGTCCGGGGTCAGCTCGGTCAGCCAGGTCTCCGTGAAGCAGAGCGCAGAAGCAGTGGAGAAGTCCTTGTTAGTTTGGTTGAGCAGAAGTAGTTCCTCAGTTTTGTTGCTGAGAGATCGGAGGTTGGAGAGGAATAATGAAGGTAGAGGTGTGCGAGCCCCGCGCCGCCTCAGACGCACGAGCGCGCCGGCTCGTCTGCCCCTGCGCCGGCTTCTCCACAGTCTCCTGGCGAGGCCGAGCGCGGTCAGCGCGGCTGTGATGAGGATCTCCGCACAAACTGAAGTTTCTTGAACAAATTCCGGGATGTTTTCAGGGGAAATGTTGTTCCTGAAGCTCAGTAGTTGTTCCCTGCTCCAACTAACTGAGTTAGACGTACAATAGACAACATTAACAAACAAAAACAAACACCACACGGAGGAGCTCGTCACCGTGGCTGCCATCCTCTGCGCCATCTTGGATCTATGTTTTCACTTTTTCACTTTAATTTAAACTGCTTGACTCAACATTTTCAGGTAAATCTTTAGAATAAAGCTAAACATCTGTTTTAATGAGAACATGAGGCTTCGTGATCCATTTCTGCTTTATTTATCCTGTATTTTTGAGAATCTGCTCATTAATGCATTCTACTTTCCCTGAACCCATATCATATTAACGTATCATTGAATTATGATGTGTCATATAAAGTGCTGAGGGAATGTTCAGCCCTGGGACCCTTAAACCTCTTTCAATCCAGTATGTTAATAACAGATTCCAAAAAACTAATCCCACCTGCTTTGCATGATGAAATTTTAGATATTCATGAGTTGATCGAGTGAGAACACATCTGCTCCATCATCTGCTCTTTGTGGTATTGCTAAGCTGTGACTTGGAGCAGGTCTATCTGACCTTCACTAATGACATAAGATGTTGAAACATCATAGTATCTTCAGAGAATGTAGCTAATGTGGTCTTTAGCCAGGTGTAGTAGGTGTATAGTACATTCATGACTGTAGAACCTAAAGAACACAATCTATAAACACAACAAAGTATATGTTGTATATAAGTATATAAGTATATGTATGTTAAATACACTATTATAAGCACTGCCAGTGGGTTACACATATAAACATTTATAAGACACGCTCAGAATTTAAAAAATGAAAAAATCGAATATTGTATTTCATGCCAAAATATAAAAGCATACTTTATTTCAACATTCCACCACAAATACACATTCTGATATTAGAATTTGTCACTCAAAAATTCATACCACCCCAAAGCACAAACCAAGTATGCTAAATTTTATCCTATGTATATGACAAGAATACCTGAGCAAAGTGTAGAGCAATGTTTTAAGTACAGGAATAGGTAAAATACACCTATACTGTTCTGTAATTTGTATTTGTATTTGTATAGCTTTTTACAACTGGCATTGTCACACAACAGCTTCAGAATCAGTAATCCTCAAGAGGAGCCAAGATTGAAGAGGGGGATCAATCCTCATCTGGTCTAAACTATTATTATTATTAATTATTGATAAAAGCCACCGAACCACCACATAAGACTGTTCCTCTGTTCAGGTGTGCTGATATCATCATAATATAATATTCTTAATATTGTACAACTAATATAATCATAGCAGTGATGGTCAGAGTACTGAGAGTAATGATGGTTAATGGTGGTGGTAATAATAGTGGCAGATATTTCCATGTCCATGTAGATTTGAACATAGTCATTAGGCAGGCAGCAGTGGCAGGAGGGTGGGCAGCTAGTCTGACATGGGTGGCAGGGAAGCCTGGTGCTCAGTCCAGTCAGCGGTCAGTTTCCAACAGGTCAGGCCAGATTAGTGGGCAGTCATTCACTTGGAGAAGGTAAAGAGATTTTAGTAGAATTTAAAGAGAATTAGTTCTGAATAGATATATGGAGAACAGAGAATGCTGAACAGTATCAGAGTGTGGCTGATGACTGTAACAGGCTAATTAAAACAAGAGAGCCTGGAGGTAACACAGACACAGGAGCACTCTGAGACACAAATATAATTTTGGTTGCTATGTCTCTGATAAGTACATAAAACCTGAATTGAACGCATTCTCTCTTGTTTTTAGCTTAACAGAAGTAAACTCATAGCATACCTCAATATACCTCTTTTTTTAAGGGCTTTATCAGTGCTGTAGTCAGAGAAGTGAGCAATGGCACTGGCTATGCCTGATATCTGGTTGGCCAATCTGGTCACTGAGACTGGTTCTCCAGGAATGAGAACAACTGCTCTCTGCAGACAAGTGAATAGGGATGTTTTGCATGGGATCAATGATAAAATTTCCCATGTCTTGCAAAGCAGGTGCCCTGAGTTTGGTGGATGTTTTATGAACCTGCAGATTTGAAAGAGACACACTGGTTCTACTGAATGTGTGCTCATGAAGACCAACACTTAAACACAATACTGAAGAGTTTAGAACAGAGGGATGTACAAATGATGGTATGGATTCAAAGGTAACAGCATTTTTAGCATACGACAGCATATGCATATGACTAAGCAATGCAGGAAGAGCCGCAGCTCTTGCTGTTTGACCAAAAAACGTAATCAACTTAAAATGCTTTTGATCAACAACCATCATAGACAAAAGAAAGTTCAACCCTTAGCAAGGGCGCTGCCAGGGATTTTGAGCCTGAAGAAAAGATTATCAGATCATCATAATTAAATCAGCTGTAACTGAATGTTGTCCTTATGTGTAACACAGTTATCCAGTGGGGGTGGAGTCTCTGTGTGAGCTCTGTGTTGACTGTGTGAAAGTGAAAGTAATGAGGTTGCTTAGATGTGTTTTAGCTGTTGAGGAAACTGTGATACACTCTTAGAATGAAGGAACCATGTTTGTTGGAGAGATCTGTGAGGGTGAAGAACCTTTAAATTAGTGAAGAACACAAGAGCACTACATAAAGTGAGACCACCCTTTAAACTATTAATACTCACATCCACACTCTCACATCCATCTCTTCTACAAACATAGAGAAAAGAGTGGTTCTTCTACAGTAACGCTCAAAGATCCCTTTGTAGCGCCTTTATTTTCCAGAGTGTACTCAATCATATCCACTAACTATCTTCATGCAAAATATAGTTTTAAAAATAGATACTTATTAAATCTACAGTCTGGAATATAAACATCTAAAACTTCTCCTCCTTTCAAATCAAGTCAAGTGGGTTTTATTGTCATTTCAGCTACATACAGAGTACACAGTGAAACAAAACAACGTTCCTCCAGGACCATGGTGCAACATAGACACAGTGCATACAAAACACAAGTGCAACACAAACAAACAAGTGCGGACAGACAACACAACACAGTACAGACAGAGAATAATAAATAATTGCTGGTAGTGTGCAAATTGTGCAATGTGTAATAAATAGAGTTCCAGTGAGGTAGTAAAGTAGTAAAGTTATTAGTGCAAATGCTTTGTGCAAAAATGCTTCCCCTTTTTATCTGGGGTAAATGGTTGGAGAGAGAGTGTGCGTGTACCAGAAAAGACATCAGTTCAGAAGTTGGGTTGAGTTGAGAAGTCTGATGGCTTGGGGGAAGAAGCTGTTGCAGAGTCGTGTTGGACCGGATGCTGCGGTACCTTCTTCCTGATGGCAGGAGGGAGAACAGTCTTTGTGAAGGGTGGGTGGAGTCATCCACAATGCTGGTTGCTTTGCGGATGCAGTGGGTGGTGTAAATGTCCATGACGGAGGGGAGAGAGACTCCGATGATCCTCTCAGCTGTCCTCACAATGCGTTGGAGGGTCTTGCGGTCAGAGGCTGTGCAGGTCCCAAACCAGGCAGTGATGCAGCTGCTTAGGATGCTCTCTATGGTCCCCCTATAGAAGAGGGTGAGGTTGGGTGGAGGGAGACGGGCCTTTCTCAGCTTCCGGAGGAAGTAGAGATGCTGCTGGGCTTTCTTGGCTGTAGAGCTGGTGTTCAGGGACCAGGTGAGGTTCTCCACTAGGTGGACACCAAGGAACTTGGTGCTCTTAACGATCTCCACAGAGGAGCCGTTGATGTTAAGCGGAGAGTGGTCCGGTCTTGATTTCCTGAAGTCAACAACCATTTCCTTGGTCTTCTCTACATTCCAGTGAAGGTTGTTGACTGTACACCAGTCTGTCAGCAGCTGCACCTCCTTTCTGTATGCTGACTCGTCGCCTTTGCTGATGAGACCCAGCACAGTTGTATCATCTGCGAACTTTATGATGCTGTTAGAACTGTGTTTCGCAACACAGTCATGAGTCAGTGAAACTTAATTTACACTGAAACTAAACTAAAACTTAAGTTTAAAATTGTAAAACAGAAAAATCCCATTTCTTTAAACTTTCAGAAAATCACTTTTTGGCACAATCAGTTGTTTTTCACTTTGTCAAATATTCCATGTTGAAGGAAAACAGGTTACCAGTAATGGTGACCATAAACACTGTAGTTACTGCTTTAGTTAGGGAGACTAAAACTGATATTATCTGATTTTGTATATTTAATGGATGTATTAATTAGATAATTAATTAATACTAGGAAAATGTATTAATTAATTAGCAGGAAAGATTCTGGTTATGAACTCAGATGTAGAAAACTCTTTAATTAACTCTTAACTCTTTAAGATATTATTAAACAATATGATCATATTTCACCATAGCAGATTATTATCACTTGTTAGCTTTATTACAGTTAACTCCTACATGGTTGGTTTGGAGACATGATTATAGAGAGATGTTTAATTTAATGTTCTTAGTCAAATATATTTTCTATCTTTCTATTGATTATATTAAGAAAAGTGTGTGTGAGATTTACAGAACAGAGATTACTAATGTAGTACTTTGTGATGTGGCTTTTCCCACTAAACTGTAACTACACTCAGATACCTCTGACAAACCTCAGTACTGAGGGTTCAGTGTTTCAACTGTTCACTGATCAGGTGTTAATGTGTCTCTAGAGCTGGATCTGGTCAGATGGGAGTAACGTCTCATACAGTGACTGGAACACTGAAGAGCCAAACAATGATGTGGGGGATAACTGTGTGGAATTACGGTGTGAAAATGAGTACAGGTGGAATGATGCTGGCTGTCATCACCAAAATCCATTTGTCTGCTATGAAGGTGAGAAATATGCAGTGATAAAAATAAAAATAAAATAAATTGTCCACATTTCCATTGATTTAATGCTTAGCTGATTTGAATAATTATTTAATTTTGTGGTTTATAGATTGTAGGTCAGTGTTCTTTGAATGCTGAACAGTATCAGAGTGTGGCTGATGACTCCTGCAGGTGTAAGACAAGTATAATGGTGGTTTGTATATCTCTAATAAGTACATAAAAACTGAACTAAATGCATTTGTGCTTGTTTTTAGTTTAAAATAAGTATTCTAATAGCATAAAACCCAATAAACCTCTTTTTCTAAGTGCAGTATCAAGGCTGTAGTTTTATGAGTGAGCAATGGTACTGGCTATGCCTGATATCTGGTTAGCAAATCTGGTCACATGTTGGGCATTACCACTAGACAGGAATGAAAACAACTGCTCTCTATTTACAATGAATAGGGATGTTTTCAAATCAAAATCAAATCAAATCAATTCAAATTTTATTTGTCACATACATAGTAATACACAGTATAACTTGCAGTGGAATACTTTTTTGACAGTCTGCCCACATCAAAGCTATTCAATAAGACCTTAACTTAATGAAATAAAGTGCAAAAGTGCAAAAAAAATTTAAATAAATAAAATAAAAGTTACATTTAAGTTAAATTTAAGTTAAAAAATTAAATATAAAAATATGAAAATAGAAATATAAATATTAGAAGCAAAAAAATATACAGATGGAATAGTGCGTGTCTGTATATATATATATATATATATATTTATGTACATATTTATCTGTATGTGAGTGTATGTGTGAGTTAAAAAGAAATATTTGCATTATTGTCCGTAGTGAGTTGTCCGTGAGCCATAGTTGTGTATTGTAGTGAGTGAGGGTCCAGTTTGTGTATGTAGCTTGTGATCAATGATAAAATATCCCATGCTATGCAAATTAGGTGGCCTGAGTCTGGTGGATGTTTTTATGATCATGCAGGTTTGAAAGAGACACTTGAAGAACACCAAATAATGAAAGGTGTGAGTGGTGTGAGTTACACTCCTGAAGACCTCCCCTACAGTCCAGCCCATTGCAATGGTACTGTCTGGGATTTTGAGCCTGAAGAAAGGCCCTACAGCTCTAACAATTCTGCCAGAATATTCCATTATTACATTACAATACAGTTGAATCTTCATTAGGACAATGGGATGCATCATCATAAGAGCAGAGCTGTGAAGAATTCTTAGGAAGATCTTGGTGAATGGGGACCATTGTGCTTTCTATATCCATGTCTTTGTTTGTAAACATTTATTCATTTGCATCTTTTCAGTGGAACATCATGTAAATTATTCAAAAAGATCAAAACAACAGATACTGATACAGAGCTGTATTGTCAGTTCCTCTGTGATCACGCAGAAGATACACTGCTGAAGAGACATCTCAACAGGTAAGAAACCTCTTTCAGTCTCTTTAAGCTAAAACCTCTTTCATAAAGTATTTGAGAGCACTTATTATTTACTTTCTGTTTATTTTCCTCATATCCGTCATTTAAATGTTGAATTTTGTTACATTCTGCTGAAATTATCTTCTGTGAAGAAATGCAGATCTTCAAGAAGATGCTAAAGTTAATTTTTTTTAATGTTTTTATCCAAGTCATTGAGTGTTTTCCTGTTATTCTTGTGGAGTTTAACTCATATTTTTTACGCACAAACTGCTGCTCTCTGAATGCACAGTGTTAATTTCTGAAGCTCATCACTTTCAAGCTCTGCTGTAAGTGATAACGTATCACTGTAAATTATAATCAAATCACTTCATTTAGAATAAGTAAGAAAACTGATTTGCTCAGAACTTTCAAGTAAATCTGTTTCTTTGTTTTTAAGTTAGTAAAGCTTAATAGAACTGTGTAGGAAGTGTGTAGGATTAGGACAGTGGTGGGCTGAGGGTGGGCAAAGAGGTTGTTGGGGCCATATTTCTAGGCCCAAAAAGGCACTGAAAGTTAGAGATGGAAAATTATGTTTTTGTTGTAATAAATGTTTGGGTTATTATTTTTGATACTGATGTACTTTAGGGATCATCTTTTGCCTTTAATGAGGAAACAGATCTGTTTATTAAAATTCAAATACATTTTTATTCCCTGCTCTGGCCCTCTGAAATAGCAGATACTCACAAAGCAGGAGAAGCTTTTTCAGGTAGCTGTGTCCTCAGTGATGTAATTAAGCAATGCCAGTAACAGGGTCAAGTTAGGGTCTAGAAGACCAAGAAACATTCAGAAAGAGCAGCTTGCAGGATTGCTAGGAAGGCAAATCAGAGCCCCTGATTCAGTGTGAAATGCCTACAGGACAATTTAGCAGACCTTTACAAACATGATCTTCAAAAATGTTTTGGCTGCAATGAGCAATAATAAATAATTAAATGACATAAAACAAAAAAACATGACACTGCGAAGGTGACGACTGATACACGCCTCTTACGTTACATGCGCAGTGGGAACACTGGGCAAAGTCACACACTCGAAAGAATTGCTGTGTACCTGGCTCTGATGCATGGGCCAGCAGAAGCCAGTGCCAGCCAGCGTACACTGAAGTGATTGAGAGAGCAAGGCCAATTGTGCTCTCTCTCGATGGCTAGCAGAATGACCGGGTCCACCTGTTATACAGGGGGTGGACCCATTAATATTGGCACCATGCCTAATGCCAGGAGTGGGCTAGAGGGTTATAAAGCTCCTCAGCATTGAGCTGTGGAGTAGTGAAAGAACTGAGTTCTCTGGGATGATGCATGGTGCTCCATCCAGTATGTGTGTTTAAAACTTTAAAATTGTCTTCACACTCACCCATCTCTTCTACAAACATGGAAAAAAGAGTGGTCCTTCTACAGTAACACTGTCATATCAACGAAAGCACTTAAAATAGTTTTAAAAATAGTTATTAAATCTACAGTCTCAAATATATACTACCCATTTATTTCTTATTACAGTAAAACTGTGTGTGTGTGTGTGTGTGTGTGTGTCTGTGTGTGTGTGTGTGTGTGCGCATTATTGGCAGTTGAGTTCTCAAAATTGTAAACCACAATCACTTTAAAAATCACTTTAACATGTTTTATTTTTCACTTTAAAAACTTCCATGTTGAATGGACCAATAGAAATGCTCCACAATTACTTGAATACACTATTTTCTTTAAAGTTCAACAAAACTAAGATTTCCAGTGATTGTTGGTGATGAACACCCTGCTGCTTTAGTTATGAAGACTAAAATAATCCAAAATCTGATAATATTTGATCTCTCTCTCTGTAGCTCTCCACAGTCATGAGTTCAGCGCTGCATGGTCTCCTGCTTTTCTCAGGTCAGTGGAGTTCATGATCATCTGTAAAACTCTCTGCTGGTTCATTACTGTACTGCCATGCTGATGAGAGCTTTAACCCCTACAGCTCTGTGGACTCTCTCCTTGTGTGGGACTCGTCAGTTTCATGTGGTGAAAATGAATAAGACCTGGACTGAAGCTCAGAAACACTGCAGAGAGAAGTTCACTGATCTGGCCACCACTGAGTACCAGGAGGAAATGGTTGCTGTAAATGCTACTCTCAACGGGACAGCAGGCAATTTCTGGATAGGACTGAGACAGAAACCTGGAGAGAACAACAAAGTAAGCAGTTTTGTGTATTTAATGGATGTATTAATTAGTTACAGGAAAGATTTTAGGGTTTATGAACTAAATTGTAGAAAACTCGTTAATACATAAAATATTATTAAACTATACTATGATCACATTTCACCATAGCAGATTATTATCAATTGCTTTATGTTAGCTTTATTACAGTTAACTCCTACATGGTTGGTTTAGAGATATGATTATAGAGAGATGTTTAATTTAATGTTCTCAGTCAAATATATTTTGAAATATATCTTTCTATTGATTATATAAAGAAAAGTGTGTGTGAGATTTACAGAACAGAGATTACTAATCTAGTACTATGTGATTTGGCTTTGTTCAACATCATTCTTTTCCTCAGAGGAAAGTTTGTTTTAACTAAGATTTCACTTCTTCTAGTCATGGTTAAGTTTTATTTGAGGTCAGTGTGAGACTGGTATCAAGTTAATAATAAAATGCTGTTAATCTTTAATTTTTTCTGATGTAGAAATCAGTGAATATTCAGAAACACTGAGATCTGCTTTACTTTTCCTGAGAAACAGAAATGTTAATCTTAAGAAAAGCCTTTTCCCACTAAACTGTAACTACACTCAGCTACCTTAGACAAGCCTCAGTACTGAGAGTTCAGAGCCTCAACTGTTCACTGATCAGGTGTTAATGTGTCTCTAGAGCTGGATCTGGTCAGATGGGAGTAAATTCTCATACAGTGACTGGAACACTGGAGAGCCAAACAACCCTGTGGGTGATAACTGTGTGCATTTATATAGTCAATATGGATACAGATGGAATGATGCAGGCTGCAATTGGACTAATCCATTTGTCTGCTATGAAGGTGAGTAATATGCAGTGATGCATGCAGAACATCTGTTAAAGTTCTAACTCTGTATTTTTAACATGACCGATTTTAGTGAAAAATCTGTCCTCCCCCTTCTGCAGAGATCCCGCTCACCCTGATTAAACAGAAGAAGACGTGGAGAGAAGCTCTGAGATACTGCAGAGAGAAGCATGTGGACCTGGTCTCTGTTCACACTGAGGACATTCAGCACCAGGTGGAGTTTGTTACTACAGATGCCTCCACTGCTAATGTGTGGATGGGTCTGCGTCACACCTGCACTCTAAGCTTCTGGTTCTGGGTGAGTGGAGAGTCCATCTGCTACCAGAACTGGGCTCCAGGGAACGGGACAGAGGAGGAAGACTGCAGTGGAGGAGAAAGAACAGGAGCAGTTCAGTCTGGAAGTAAGCAGTGGGTCAGTCTGTCAGAGACCCAGAAACTCAACTTCATCTGTAGCACCATCTCTGAGGGTAGGTCAGAGGATCACTCTTTAATTATATTAGTGAAACAAATACTGATGAATGCTGTTTGTTACTTTTAGAGAACTGGAAGAAGAAGAAGCGAGGTGTTTAACTGAATCCTCAAAAGTAAGGATCACACTGATGTTCCACAGCCATTACTTCATCATTCTTTCTCGAGATATATTATTTGACAAGGAAATTTACAATGTTGCATGTGAATCTGTTTTTTTTCTTTCTGGTCTTTACAATATTACAAGTTATTTTCATGCTCATAATGGCAACCTATGATATCTAAAGCCAGTGTATGTCAGAGTACACCTTCATTTTTCTTTAGGACTGTTATAGTATCATTTAACCACAAAATAGCCAAAGGTTTCCAATCTATGACTGTTCCTGCCTTTACACAACATTCTCAGGTTAATTCAGCACAGGTTTTTAATGCAGAATTTATAAGCAGTGTTTGTGATGGTTGCTTTTTAAATGACTTAATTGTTTTAGCATATGTACGATTAAAACCATTCCAAAAGCATTTCTGAAGTTTTATCATTTATGAATAGCCAAAACTAATTTACAAACTCTAATTAAGAGTTGTTCTCTTGTCCACTTTTATAGTGATATAATGTTTAGCTGGTTCGATTAATCATTTAATGTTGTGATTCATCGACTGTAAGTCACTTCTTTTACTCTAACACTGTAATCAAATAAATAAACTAGTGTGAAATTCTAGATTTAAGCTACTTTATTGTTCAGCTTGATTGTGGATTATTTGATCTACAGTTATGCTTGATTTGATTTAGACACACATTTAAGTCAGTTTTCACTTTAGACTAAACTGCTTGACTCAACCTTTTCAGGTTAATCTTTAGAATAAAGATAAACATCTGTTTTATTCAGAACATGAGGCTTCGTGATCCATTTCTGCTTCATTTTTTCTGTTTGTTTGAGGATCTGCCCACTAATGCATTCTAATGCCTACTTTACCTGAACTCTTGACCCTTTGTATTATCATATTGTATATTGAATTATGATGTGTCGTATAAAGTGCTGAGGGAATGTTCAGCCCTGGAACCCTTTAACCTCTTTTAATCCAGCATGTTTATAACCGCTTCCACAAAACTCATCCCAAATGCTTTGCCTGATGAAATTTGACACAAGTTGAGTTCAGGTCTTTATGTGTTGACCTCATGTGAGAACACATTTGCTCCATCATCTGTCCAAAAGTTAATGAGCTTTGTGGTATTGCTGGGCTATGACTTGGAGCAGGTCTAACTGACCTTCACTAATGATGTGAGATTATAATAAAAGCATGTAGAAACATCATAGTAGCCTCAGAGAAGCTAATATAGTCTTGTCAAGCCAGGTGACTGAAGTACATTTATTATTATTATAGAACCTGAAGAACACAATTTATAAACAAAACAATAAAAACAGACCTGTGCATCAAACACCAGGTGTGTTTTAAGGGATAAATTAAGATTAGAGGGTTCCCAAGCTCATGGCTAAGCTAATAGCATCACTATAGTTCATATAGGAGACATCAAGGAGTGGATTTTTTAAACACTTTTAAACACTAGAATTCAATTCTATTCAGATTTGTTTATATAGGCTTTTCACAACAAATGTTACAATGCAGCTTTACAGAAATCTGTGTTCGAACCTCTTTTGAGCAAGCTAGTGGCACTAGTGGCACTCATTCATATTGAGCAGGTGGCCTGAGTCTTGTACACACATGGACAAAATTGTTGATACCCCTCGGTCAATGAAAGAAAAGCCCACAGTGGTCACAAAAATAACTTGAATCTGACAAAAGTAATAATAAATAAAATGCTATGAAAATTAAACAATCATGCTTCAACAGAATTATTAAAAAAACAAAAACATGAAAAAGACAGAAATTATGGTACCCTTAACTTAATATTTTGTTGCACATCTTTTAAGGCAATTACTGCAATCAAACAATTCCTGTAACTGTCAATGAGACGTCTACACCTCTCAGCTGGTATTTTGGCTCACTTCTTATGAGCAAACTGCTCCAGTTGTCTCAGGTTTGAAGGGTGCCTTTTCCAGACGGCATGTTTCAGTTCCTTCCAAAGATGCTTAATAGGATTTAGGTTAGGGCTCATAGAAGGCCACTTCAGAATAGTCGAATATTTTCCTCTTAGTCATTCTTGGGTGTTTTTGCTGTGTGTTTTGGATCATTATCCTGTTGCAAGACCCATGACCTGCGACTGAGACCAAGCTTTCTGTCACTGGGCAGCACATTTCTTTCCAAAATCCCTTGATAGTCTTGAGATTTCATTGTACCCTGCACAGATTCAAGACACCCTGTGCCATATGCAGCAAAGCAGCCCCATAACATAACAGAGCCTCCTCCATGTTTCACAGTAGGGACAGTGTTCTTGTCTTGATAGGATAGGCCTGTTTAATGAGTTTTTAAAACAATTCTGTTGAATCATGGTTCAAAATCAATGTCAAATTTGCATTTGTTAATTTCCATAGAATTCTTATTTATTATTACCTTTGTCAGATTCAAGTTATTTCTGTGACCATTGTGGGGTTTTCTTTCATTAACCAAGGGGTACCAACAATTTTGTCCATGTGTGTAGATGTTTTAATGAACATGCAGGTTTTAAAGAGCCAGAGACACACTGGTGCTACTGAATGTGTGCTCCTAAAGTCTAACACTTGAAGAACACAATACAGATGAGTTTAGACATTTAGAGCAGAGGACTGAGTCAGACCTCTGGAGAACCCCCCTCCAGATTAACCCTAATGTAGCTCCTCTGGTTAAGTGCAACTCTTTAAACACATGAATGTCCTACTAGTTCATTCAAGCATTTTAGAGCATTAACTTTTCATAACTACCATGGAACATAGATATCCCTTATACTAATAGTTTCTAGAGATTTCTTGTGAGCACAAAGATAAGATAAGATAAGATAAGATAGTCTTTTATTAGTCCCGCAGTGGAGAAATTCCCAGTGTAACAGCAGAAAGGGATAGCAAGACACTCAGTTACAAAAATTTGGATAAATAATTTACACTATATACATAATATAAATAAGAATTAAAAATTAAGTATTCCCTGAACATGAACATGTGTGTGTAGTTAAGTGTGTGTGTATGTGGTCCGCTGGGAGCAGTGCTGGTTGTGCAGTCTGACGGCAGCAGGAAGGAAGGACCTGCGATACCGCTCCTTCACACACTTGGGGTGAAGCAGCCTGTCGCTAAAGGAGCTGCCCAGTGCTGCCAGAGTCTCATGCATGGGGTGGGAGCTGTTCTCCAGCATGGATGCCAGCTTGGCTGTCATCCTCCTGTCTCCCACCACCTGCACTGGGTCTAAGAAGCACCCCAGGACAGAGCCGGCCCTCTTTATGAGTTTGTCCAGTCTCTTCTTATCTGCCGTCGAGATGCTACTGCCCCAGCAGACCACTCCATAAAAGATGACAGATGCCACCACTGTGTCGAAGAATGTCCTCAGGAGTGCTCCCTGCACTCCAAAGGACCTCAATCTCCTCAGCAGGTAGAGTCTGCTCTGGCCTTTCTTGTAGAGTGCAGCAGTGTTGACTGACCAGTCCAGTTTGTTGTTCAGATGAACACCCAGGTATTTATAAGAGTCCTCACTCTCAATGTTCATACCCTGGATGTTCACTGATGGAGGGGGGTGTCTGCACCTCCGGAAATCCACCACCAGTTCTTTGGTCTTTCCAGCGTTTATCTGAAAGTGGTTCTGCAGACACCAGTCCACAAAGTCCTGAATAAGTTCTCTGTACTCGTTGTCCTCCTCATTGGATATGAGGCCGACGATCGCTGAGTCATCAGAGAACTTCTGGAGGTGACAGGTCGGTGAGCTGTACATTAAGTCAGCAGTGTACAGGGTGAAGAGGAACGGTGCCAAGACCGTTCCTTGAGGGGCTCCTGTGCTGCTGACCACCAAGTCAGAGACACAGTCCTGTGCCCTCACATACTGTGGTCGGTTGGTGAGGTAGTCCAGTAACCAGTTTGACAGGTGACTGTCCACTCCGCAATGTCCCAACTTGTCCTTTAGAAGCCCTGGCTGTATGGTGTTAAAAGCACTGGAGAAATCGAAGAAGGTGATCCTCACAGTGCTGCCAGGCTTCTCCAGATGAGAAAGAGCTCTGTGTAGAAGATAGATAACAGCATCATCCACCCCGACACCAGGCTGGTAGGCAAACTGAAGAGGGTCCATGGATGGGCTCACCAGAGGGCGGATGTGGTTGAGGACCAGCCTCTCCAGTGACTTCATCAGATGGGAAGTCAGTGCCACCGGCCTGTAGCTGTTTAGGTCCTTTGGGTGCTGTGTTTTGGGCACAGGTACCACACAAGATGTTTTCCACAGCTGTGGTACTCTTCCCAGTTTCAGGCTCATGTTGAACATATGCTCAACTACCCTGCACAGCTGATCAGCGCAGGACTTGAGGAGCCTGGCACTGATTCCATCAGGACCTGTAGCTTTCTTTGCCTTGATCTTCCTCAGCTCATTTCTCACCTGGGTTGTTGTGAAGGACAGGTTGGAGCAGGGGGGCTGGGTGCTGGAATGTGTGAATTGGTGGTTGATGCTGCCAGACGATGAGCCATTAGGGGATGATGATGGTGATGATTGTGAGCCAAAAGTTCTGAGAGAAGAAGAAGGGGGAGGGCAGCATGATGGTAGTGCTGCTGAGTGGGGATACAGCAGGGGTGTCTGTGTGGGGGCAGGGCTAGGTGATTGATCAAATCTGTTGAAAAATAGATTGAGATCATTCACCCACTTCTGGTCCCCCGCCACCTGGGAGCAGTTTCCTTGGTTGTTTATCTCAAATTCCAAATTGTACACCAAAGCAAACCCTCCAGGCTCCTTCCTTATGTAAGTATGAGTTTGTCCCTTGTATTGTTTGGAGACTGATAAACTTCAGACCAATATAATGTTGCTTTTATGAGGACAATGGGTCTTCTGTTTAACGCCCACATCTATTGTTTGTTTGTTAACATGTATTCATTTGCATCTGTTCAGTGGAACATCATGGAAATGATCAATAAAGATGAGCAAGACAGATACTGATGCACAGCTGTACTGTCAGTTTCCTCTGAGATCACACTGCAGAAGAGGCATCTCAACATCTCAATCCATAACAGGTAAAAAAAAACCCTTTCAGTCACTTTAAGCTAAAACACATAATAATATATTTCATATATATTCAGTATACTATTCATAATATACTTATTTAGAAAAGTATAATTCCATATGCTGCTGATGTTCCTTGTTTTCTTCATTTAAATACTGTAGTTTATTACGTTCAGCTGATCTACTGTGAAGAAATGTGGATCTTTAATAAGATGTTTTTCCTGTGATCATACCTCAAACCAAGGAATAGACAGCACTTGTTTTTATCTCACTGTATCTAAACTTTAGCAAAGTATATATAATTCAATTTTCAGATGGATATTTATTCATGTTCAAATGCTGCACTACGGTTGCACTCTAAAGGCACTGTGCTCATTTATGAAACTTATCACTTTCTGATGTGACACTGATGTGAGCCATAATGTGCCACAGTAAACTGGTGCATAAAGAAAATCCACCTGTGAAAATCAAGTGAGGTTAGGACTAAGAAACTGCTCTGGTGTGGGAATATGGTGTGTGACATGATGACATTGATTGACTGGTATTGGAGGAACCGAAAAATTAAACTGTTCCCTTAAGTGGCAGGTTTTGTGCTGAATTTGGTACTCCTGCCACAAAAAGCATCCCCTTTATAGGAGGGGAGGCATTTAAGAGTGCATTGCTGGGCTGATGGTCTACCATAAAAAAAAACCCATACTTTTTTTCTGGGATAAAAGTAACTGTAGTAATTTTAGTTTTGGTGTAAACATTTATATCATCAATATGATGATAAACACATTACAGAGGGGCTGCTTTCCACCTGTTTTACCACAAACAAGTAATTTTATTAATTAATAATTGTATTAATAAGTACAGTAAATGATTGATATTAAGCCATTTTAGCAAATTACAACATAATTTTTATGGTAGGTCATCAGGCCAGAAATATCCTTCTTTTTTAATATTAAAAAAAGGGTTTCTGGAAGAAACAGCCCCCCATCTATGCAGCAAGAGGGCAACCTTTTATATCAGAGCTTAAAAAATGCTTTAATTTGAAGGTGTTTCTTTTTAGTAGATCAACAATTGACAATAATAGCATTAGCTATTGTTTTAGCTGTAAAGACTAAAATATCCAATATCTGATATCATCTGATGTCTCTCTCTCTGTAGTTCTCCACAGTCATGAGTTCAGCACTGCATGGTCTCCTGCTTTTCTCAGGTCAGTGGAGTTCATGATCATCTGTAAAACTCTCTGCTGGTTCAATACTGTACTGCCATGCTGATGAGAGCTTTAACCCCTACAGCTCTGTGGACTCTCTTCCCTTTGTGTGGGACTCGTCAGTTTCATGTGGTGAAAATGAATAAGAACTGGACTGAAGCTCAGAAATACTGCAGAGAGAAGTTCACTGATCTGGTCACCATTGAGAACCAGGAGGAAATGGACCCTGTAAATGCTACTCTCAACGGGACAGCAGGACATTACTGGATAGGACTGACACAGAAACCTGGAGAGACCACCAGAGTAAGCAGTTGTGTACAAATACTGGAAAGAGTGTAGGGTAAATACAACTGATGTAGAAAGTTCATATATTCATTTATAGATGATTAACTGCTATGATTCAATTTCACTGTATCAGATTATTACGTTAGCTCCACTACAGACACCTCATACCTGATTCCACTGGACAATAAATCAAGCATGTGTTAGTTGGAGTAGTTTTACTATTATAATTTAATTATGAATTAAATTAATGCATTATTTTACATCTAGAGCAAAGATTTACTTTCTGTTATTCTATCCACCTTCTTCTTAGCCACATCATAATGATCACCATTGCAACAAGACTAAAGACCAGCTAACACCGGGCACAATGTGTAACAGGGTACGACACACATACACTTTCATTCACACCTAGGACCGATTTAGCATAGGCACTTCTTTTAGCATATATAGTTTTGAAATGTGGGAGGCAGTTCTATAGACTGAAGCATCAAATGTGTACCTTCCTCAGAGAAAGAGAAATAACTGCTTCGGTAAACAATAAGACCTTATTTCTCTTCTTCTAGTCATGGTTAACCCCCTTAAACAGCCTATGTCCCTCCATGGGCAAAATGTGTTTTTACAAAATTCTATTACCAGAGAATATCCTCAGTAGTTTGTACAGAAGTAATACACATTAGTGTGTAATAAGGCTTGCTGGGTTTAAGGGTCCTATTTGAAGTCAGTGTGTTAAGCCTGATTAAGCAGGAGAAGACGTGGAGAGAAGCTCTGAGATACTGCAGAGGGCATCATGTGGACCTGGTCTCTGTTCACACTGAGGACATTCAGCACCAGGTGGAGTTTGTTACTAAAGATGCCTCCACTGCTAATGTGTGGATGGGTCTGCGTCACACCTGCACTCTGAGCTTCTGGTTCTGGGTGAGTGGAGAGTCCATCTGCTACCAGAACTGGGCTCCAGGGAACGGGACAGAGGAGGAAGACTGCAGTGAAGGAGAAAGAACAGGAGCGATTCAGTCTGGAAGTAAGCAGTGGGTCAGTCTGTCAGAGACCCAGAAACTCAACTTCATCTGTAGCACCATCTCTGAGGGTAGGTCTGAGGATCACTCTTTAGTTCTTTTAGTAAACATCTGAATAAACTGATGGTGAAACAAATACTGATGTATGTTATTTGTTTGTTTTTAGAGAACTGGTAGAAGAAGTGAGGTGTTTAACTGAATCCTCAAAGTTCTGGATCACACTGGTGCCTCACTTCAGATCCCTTAGTTCTTCAACATGCTTGTGATACATTAGTTGACATGGAAATATACAATGTTAGTTAAACTATAAAAATATTTATAAGACTGAGGCGGTTTTATTCTTTCTGGTCTTTGACCCAGTCATTTTCACGCTTATAATTGCAACCTATGATATCTAAAGGCAGTGTATGTCAGGGTAGACCTTCATTCTTCTTTAGGACTATTATAGTATCATTTACCACAGTGTATTTACGCAGTGTTTGTGAAGTTTGCTTTTAAGTGACTATCATAAACGTTTTAGCACGTTTACTATTAAAACCATTCCTAAAGCATTTCTGAAGTTTTATTATTTATTATAGGTTATATTATAGTGAATGAATAACCAGACCCCTCCAGAAGATCTCTTATCCACTTTTATGGTGATATAGTGCTTAGCTGGTTTGATAAATTGTTTATTGTTGTGATTTTTAGACTGTAGGTCACTGTTCTTTCACAGTAACACTGTGATCAAATAAATTAACGAGTGAGAAAGCTCAACGTTTATTATTGTGTATAAGTGAGCTGTTGTTTATCAGATTAATCACATGATCAATATTCACATTTGAACTCATAAAACATTGAATTAAATTTTTCTTTAGACCTTATTCAACATTTGAAGGTAAATCTCTGGAAAAAAAGCTAAACATCTGTTTTGATGATAGCCTGTGGCTTTTTAAACTACTTCTACTTACTAGTGCATATCCTCATACTGAACAAGCACTAAGAGTTCAGACCTTAATGTGTTGATCTCATGCCAAAACACATTAGCTCCATCACCTGTCCATAGGTTAAATGTGTCCCCTGGTGGAGCCTTGTGGTATTGCTTGGCCTCTATTTGCTGCAAGTTTACTATTATCCTGATTATCTTCCAGGTTGGCCCTCTACTCATTGTCAGGGATCAGAACCACCACATCAGTGTTGTCAGCAACCGTAACAATTGTGGTAGAGCTGGAAGTGGCCACACAGCCATAAGTGTACAGCAGGGGGCTCAGGACACAACCCTGGGGGGCTTTAGTGCTGAAGGTGAGGGTGGGTCAGACCATAGAGTAACCATACTAGGCTTGTGGCCTGTATGTCAGGAAGTTAGACATCTAGTGAGACAGGAATGGATGATGCCCCAGATCTTCCAAGTTGGTGGTGAGTTTGGTAATAGCAGAAACCACTTTTGTCAGACTATAACTAGTTTCAACCTGAGATGCTCTGCCTACACACATACTGAGCATCTAAGATCTTTAGCACATTAAGCGGACCACATCTAGCAGGTCACATCACATCTGGCTGGTCTTGAATGGGTTTGTATGAGTCCAATGGGGAAAGATCAGATTGCAAACAGTGACTTGTGACTGAGACTTATAGAATGGGATGGTCACTAGATTAAGAACACAGTGAAAAGTTTATATCCACAGCTGTTTCCA
The DNA here is from genome assembly GCF_030463535.1 of Salminus brasiliensis. Taxonomy (NCBI): domain Eukaryota; kingdom Metazoa; phylum Chordata; class Actinopteri; order Characiformes; family Bryconidae; genus Salminus; species Salminus brasiliensis. The sequence goes on from NC_132886.1 coordinate 4,830,398, forward strand.
GCAGATTAGTATTGTTTGCAGCCGTGTTTTGAAAAACACCTGTCCATACCTGTCACTCTAAAACAGCAGACAGGCTTCTGAACATCTCCCCCTTCCACTCTGAACTGGCTGAACTCTGACAAGCACCCATTAATATAAGCCCACTACATATATCGATGCTGTTGTACAAATACTGTTTACTTGCACAAGGCACTTTACGTATGCACATGCAACTCTACTCCATACTGTACTCTGTACACTTTCTTTAGTTAGTGTATTTCTTTTATTAAGCTTTACTTTAGTATATATATATATATATATATATATATATATATATTATATTGATATTTATAAGATTCTCAGTAAATGGAGGAAGAATTTCATTGTACAGATTAACTGCAATAAACTCCTGATTCTGAAATGATCTTTCCTGTGAAAGTAGAATGCACTGTTCCCTCTGCCGATACTTACTTTGTCATGTTTTGTTGTAGTGCAGTGCCCTTCTTTTTTAATGTTGCATGTTTTGTAACACTTAGCTAGTTAATTATTTGACATTTCCAAACATTCCACCATTCCAGGACATCTGATCAGTGTTGTCTGTGGGCAGGATTTACAGTCAGCCTCGTTTTCATTGTCCATTAGTTCAGTACAGTTCCCCAGCTCTCTGACTGAGTGTTCATAAACAGAGAATATGTTTGGTTTCTAAGGACTCCGGTCCTCAGCCCACCAACACAATAATAGAATGGCCTTCTGATGGCATCAGGGAATCCCTGGCAACCCTGTTTATATTGAGGACATATTCAACTGTTAAAGCATAATCTCTAATTGAACATAATTGAATGTTTGGTAATAAAACTTTATTTTGGAAAAATCTCATAATGTAAAAAATATGATGCTCAAATGAAATCAGTACTAAAATGATTTAATCCTGTTGATCATGAAATAGATTCTCTTTCTGGAAATGAAGAAGTGTTTAAAATAAGCTGGTCTAGCTTGGCATGGCAAGTTTGTAAACACTCTTTCTAATTTTACTGAGTAAACATATGAAAATATACCAGTGGTCTATTTCCATGTTGAGAAAGCATGATAAAAACAACGTGGGGCCACAGAGACACACTGGGAGTTGTTTCTTGGATGTTTCAGTAAACAAAAGATTCAATAACCAATAGACTCCATAACTTACATAACATCAAATCAAATCAAATTAAATTTGTGGATCTCCATAATTAGGCAAGGCATAGATAAGAGCAGGGATATAAAAAAAATAAGGATTTTCTGTGTAATGTTTTTGAGGCTCAACTCAATGTTTAGACTAAACTATGTTCACTAAAAACACTAAAAAGTGGAAAAAAAAACTGTAATCAGTTACTGTGCCAGTTTAAGTTAGCCTGAATATTTTCATCTCACTGACAGATTTCAGAGAAATTTGATATTTGATCTTTTTGATATTCATTTATATATTGATATTGATGGAAATTGATCATGTTCTGTGATTGAAAACAAAGTCCCTTCGGTTATCACACAGAGCACACAGCACAGAAGAGACAGACTAATAGAGCAGCTTCTCAGTAACAGGTAACAAACCCCTTTAAAACACTTTGTTGACAGCATTGTCAAACAGAAGCAGTCTGTCAAAGTACTGAAAGCACCTACGTAATATTTACATCACCATGTTTTCATAGCTTGGTCTGACGTTTGTTTGTTTTTTAATTTGCATCTGTGGCGAAGTATCATGTAAATGATCATCATAAAATATCAGGATGACATATGGGTACAGAGCTGTACAGTTGGTTTTCATTTGTGATCACACAGAACGTACACTGCAAAAAAAACATCACAACATCTAAAACACTAACAGGTAAGAAACCTCACTTCAGTCACTTTAAGTCGAAGCACTCAGTTAAAGTATGTGAGAGCACTTGTTCTTAATATTTTTAATATTCTAAATGTACTTTTTTAGAATAGGTATAAATTCACAAATATTTGCATATTTGAAGTATTTCTTGCAGTTTTTATTGAGTTCTGCTTTATATATATATATATATATATATATATATATATATATATATATATATATATATATATTTAGAAGAAATGCAGATCTTTAAGATGTTAAAAAATACATCGTTCTTTTCATGTGAAATCCTTTACAAAAAGACCGCTCTTCTCAATCTATGAGCCTCATCACACATTTTGCAGGTATTTAGAACCCTAGTGTTCTCGGGCAGTGCCATCTGCAGGAGCCTGAATGTAACTACCACCTAAATTTAAATTACTGACTGTGGTTTTAGTGGTTCCTACTATAATTACATAAAATGCAATGCCATATCATTGCTGTCATGTACAAATTTCTATTAGTGTCAATTGTTTTTACTTTGAGAATTTAATCCTAGCAGCTGTTCTTTACATTGTCAACATTTCCTGATAAATGAACTTAAATAAATGCTTTGGAATAACATCTTGCAATTGAAAATAACCTTCATTGAGGTTAAGTATTAAGTTAACTAAAGTACAAGGATACAACGTCTTGTGTGACAGCAATGGTAAAAAGCATTCACTACTGTTTTAGTTGTGAAGACTTTACTGATATTACTGATATATTGATCCACAGACATGAGTTCATCACTGCATGGTCTCCTGCTTTTCTCAAGTCAGTGGAGTTCATGATCATCTGTAAAAATTTCTGGATAGGACTGGGACAGAAACCTAAACAGATCACCAAAGTGAGTTGTTGTGTCAATTTAATGGATTTATTAATTATTTATTAAATAATAATAGGGATAATGAAATCTTTGGAGATGTAGAAAACTCTTTAACTAATAAAGATAAGTAATGGTTAGCTGTTAAGGGATGAGATCAACCTATACATTCAAGTTAATCAGAACTGACGTTTATTTTTACCCTCCCCTAAGAGGTTTGTTCAATTAAATAAACAACAGATGTCAGAAAATGTTCTCTTTATTTGCCAATTTCATAAAACAGACAAAGGAAAATTTAACTGTGTATTTATTTATGAGTGTATCAATGTCTCAGACATACTGTTCATTAATACACAGTCCAATAATTCCTAGGTGTCTAAAGAATACAGGTAAAACTTCCCTCCACTTAGAGTTACAAAGGAAATAAAATGATACATTGGTACATTGAGGCCCCTGTCCACATTACCTTTAATCTGAATGAGAGTGGTGGTTCTGCTGAGCATCAGCATTCCTATTCACTGTAATGGGACAATATGCTCCCAGGTGCTCCAAACCTTGAAAATAGCATAAGGGATTGTTGTCAGTACAGACTATGAACTGAGCTCCCAAAAGATTTTCATCTGAACCCAATCAGTTCCCACTTTAGGCCCAACAGTTTAAACTTAATCACACTATAATTTGACATGTTCCTTTCAGGTGGCCTCAAGCCTCAGCTTGCATATTTAATAGGTCATCACTGTCCCCTTTGGTCTTGTTACAAGACTTCTCACAGGTTTAAAAGACTAGTGTCAACCACCAACATAAATTGTTTGGAGAAATCAACATATCCAAGTGTTCAATTTATGTTTAAGTCTGTTCACAGCTGTGCTTCAAAAATCATTTCCATGCTGAAATGTTCCCAGGGAATTGCATTGCCCAATTCAAATTTGGAATTCAAATAACCCAAAAGCTGTGGAGAAGGCAGTTTTAGCTCAAAAGTAGAGATCTAGAGTAAAGAACAAACAATTTGTAGTCAGTGCAGAGGCAAGAGAGAGAGAGGAGGCAAAGAATCTTTTCTGGGTTTTGCATTTAATTGTCGATGGATGGTACCACCACAATGGGTGAGGAGCAGGCACAACAGCTCACTTTAATGACTATATCATACTGGGAGGGAGGCAGTTGTCAATTTACTGACTCTGGCTACTGAAAAGGTTGGATTTGTAGGCTGCCAATATACCAAATTAAAAACACCCAAAGTGCACTAGAAACAAGTAGCTCTAAGCACAAATGGCTGTCCTTAGTCCCAGAAGGCTCTAAGAAATGGATGATGACAGACAACTGTAGAAAACTAAAGGAACCTGTGGACAAAATTGCTGGTACCCCTCGATTAATGAAAGAAAAACTCAATGGTCACAGAAATAACTTGAATCTGACAAAATTGTATGAAAATATTTGAAAAAAAGTATGAACATTAACAAATGAAAATTCGACATTGATTTTGAACCATGCTTCAACAGTATTATTTAAAAAAGTAAACTCATTAAACAGGCCTGGAAAAAATTATGGTACCCCTGAAAATAATGTGACCAAAGGGATATGTTAAATCAAGATGTGCCCACTAATTAGCATCACAGGTGTCTACAATCTTGTAATCTGTCAGTGGGCCTATATATAGGGCTATAGGTAGTCACTGTGCTGTTTGGTGACATGGTGTGTACCACACTTAACATGGACCAGAGGAAGCGAAGGAAAGAGTTGTCTCAGGAGTTTAGAAAAAAAAATACACAAGCATGTTAAAGGTAAAGGTTATAAGACCATCTCCGAGCAGCTTGATGTTCCTGTGACTACAGTTGCACATATTATTCAGAAATTTAAGATCCATGGGACTTTAGCCAACCTTCCTGGACATGGCCACAGGAGGAAAATTGATGACAAATCAAAGAGACGGAAAATACGAATGGTAACAAAAGAGCCCAGAAAAAGTCTAAAGAGATTAAAGGTAAACTTCAAGCTCAAAGAAATCCGTCACTGTTTGAGCCAAAGTGGACTACATGAGAGACGACCAAGGAGGACACCATTGGATTTTTCCTGGGAGAATTTCCTATGGACAGATGAGACAAAAATGGAACTTTTTGCCAAGGCACATCATGTTCACAGATGGAAAAATGAAGCATATCAAGAAAAGAACACTGTCCCTACTGTGAAACATAGAGGAGGCTCTGTTATGTTCTGGGGCATGCTTTGCTGTATCTGGTACAGGGTGTCTTGAATCTGTACAGAGTACAATGAAATCTCAAGACTATCAAGGGATTCTAGAGAGAAATGTGCTGCCCAGTGTTAGAAAGCTGGTCTCAGTCGCAGGTTATGGGTCTTGCAATAGGATAATGACCCAAAACACACCTATAAAAACACCCAAGAATGGCTAAGAGGAAAATATTGGACTATTCTGAAGAGGGGTACTAACAATTTTCTCCACATGTGTAGCAGGCTCAACAACTCCCAAAAAGGAAAAATGATCAAAAACCTGTTGGTCATGTCTTCCACCCTTCCTCAACCATCTGTATGCATGTAAAACTGCATATCACCATACTGCCTAAACAGCTCTTTAAAGTATTGATTCAAAATGTTCATGCTAAAAGATCTGGTACCAAATGTTTCTTATGCCATGCTAAAGTCAGTTAAATCTTTAACAACTCATATACCCATAATAGGCAGAAATGTCTCAATTACTCACCCTCTAACTCTAGGTAACTACTGTAAGGGATATACAAACCATTATTGGCCCCTGGTCTAAATCACCTCAACGGCCATAAGAGAACTTTAAATGAATATCACTTTCAATTTAAAAGCAGCTCTTGTCATCCAAGGCCTTCAACTGGTGTCCCTGTATCACTAGCTACAGTCACCACAGTCCTAGTGCCCTATTGCATTAGCTTTGTAACATGCAACTCATACATGTTTATTGACACGATTAGAGAGATGTATAATTTCCTGTTCTTAGTTGTTATATTGTCCTTCTTTCTATTAATTTCATAATTATTTTAAAACATTTTTAAATAGGATCTCCTAATCCTTATTCTTGGCTGTTATTTGAAGTGTTATTTGAAGCCAATCTGGGACAGGTGTTAAGATAATCCTGAAATGCTAGTGTGAATTAATCCATTTTTCCAAGGCAAAGAATTGCAGTGCAGTGCAGTGTTTTCAACAGTTTACTGATCAGGTATTAATGTTTCCAGAACTGGATCTGGTCAGATGGGAGTAATTTCACATACAGAGACTGGAAATCTGGAGAACCAAACAACAAGGGAAGTGATAATTGTGTGGAATTACTGAGTAAACATGTATACAAATGGAATGATGCCAAGTGTCTCAACCTAAATCCATTTGTCTGCTACAAAGGTGAGTAATATGAAGTCATACATGCAGTAAATCCGATACAGCTCCAATTCATTCACTTTCCTGCTTGTGTTTGGAGCAGTTACAGTGTCTCACTGCCTCTTGCTGATCTGAATAATAATCTTTATGTAAGTGACAGAGTAAACAGTGACACACTGACACACAGAAAGTACACAATTCAGTCATGCATCAAACTCCACGAACTATTTATTTTAAAGCTAAAAGTAATTTGATGTAGTGGTTAAATCATTGTCCTCTCCCTTCTGCAGAGATCCCTCTCACCCTGATTAAACAGAACAAGATGTGGAGAGAAGCTCTGAGATACTGCAGAGAGAAGCATGTGGACCTGGTCTCTGTTCACACTGAGGACATTCAGCACCAGGTGGAGTTTGTTACTAAAGGTGCCTCCACTGCTAATGTGTGGATGGGTTTGCGTCACACCTGCACTCTTAGCTTCTGGTTCTGGGTGAGTGGAGAGTTCCCCTGCTACCAGAACTGGGCTCCAGGGAATGGGACAGAGGAGGAAGGCTGCAGTGGAGGAGAAAGAACAGGAGCAGTTCAGTCTGGAAGTAAGCAGTGGGTCAGTCTGCCAGAGACCCAGAAACTCAACTTTATCTGCAGCATCATCTCTGAGGGTAGGTCTGAGGATCGCTTGTTAGTAAATATCTAAATAAACTGAGAATTAAACAAATTCTGATGAATGTTTGCTTGTTTCTAGAGAATGGAAGAAGAAGCAAGGTGTTTAACTGAATCCTCAGTTCTGGATCACATCTTTTGTATGTTTTTACACTTTTTATTTAGAATTGAAACATATGTTAGCTTTATAATACAAAACTGTTTTACAGTTTTTACACAGTTTTTATACAGTTTATTCTTTCTTTCACCAATATATGTTATATTAATTGGGTTCTTTTTTATTATAGGAATTAATTCACTCTTAGGGCTGTTGTAATAATATGTGTGTGCAAAGATTAAAAAATAAGCACAACATGGGGCAGTGGTGGCTCAGCGGTTAGAGCGCCGGGATATCGATAACAGGGTTGTGGGTTCGATTCCCGGGCTCGGCAAGCTGCCACTGTTGGGCCCTTGAGCAAGGCCCTTTATCCTCTCTGCTCCCCGGGCGCTGGAGTTGGCTGCCCACCGCTCTGGGTGTGTGTGTGTACTCACTGCCCCTAACACGTGTGTGTGTGTGAGTGTGTTCACTACCAGATGGGTTAAATGCGGAGGACACATTTCGCTGTACAGTCCACACTGTACAGTGACGAATACGTGCACCTTTATCCTTTATCCTTTATATCCATAAGGATTTCAATCATTCTGAAGTTAATTCAATATTAAAGATTAAAATGCAGAATTGATCATTTATTGTGTTGTGATGTATAGATTGTATGTTACTGTTCTTTCACAGTAATTGCTCAAATTTGCACAACCTTTTGAGGCAATTATTGCAATCAAACCATTCCTGTAACTGTCAATGAGACTTCTGCACCTCTTTTGGTATTTTGGCCCACTCCTCATGAGCAAACTGCTCCAGTGGTCTCAGGTTTGAAGGGTTCCTTTTCCAAACGGCATGTTTCAGCTCCTTCTAAAGATGCTCAATTGGATTTAGGTCAGGTCTCATAGAAGGCCACTTCAGAATAGTCCAATGTTTTCCTCTTAGCCATTCTTGGGTGTTTTTAGTTGTGTTTTGGGTCATTATCCTGTTGCAAGACCCATGACTTGCGACTGAGACCAAGCTTTCTAACACTAGAGAGAAATGTGCTGCCCAGAATCTCTTCATAGTCTTGAGATTTCATTGTACCCTGTGCCAGATGCAGCAAAGCAGCCCCAGAACATAACAGAGCCTCCTCCATGTTTCCCAGTAGAGACAGTGTTCTTTTCTTGATATGCTTAATTTTTTCCATCTGTGAATAAGAGCTGATGTGCCTTAGCAAAAGGTTTGTCTCACTTGTCTATAGGACATTCTCCAAGAAGCTTTGGGGCTTGTCAACATGTAGTTTAATTTATCATGTCCCTTTGGTCACATTATTTTCAGGGGTACCATAATTTTTCAGATAATGTATCTAATGCAGTCTTGTTGAGCCAAGTGATAGTAGTATATTCATATTCATTCATATTCAAGCACATTCATGATTATAAAACTTGACGAACACAATCTATAAACACAATAAATACAGACCCATATTTCAAACACCAGACAGTGTTTTAAAATATGATTAAAAGCTTCCTAAGATCATGGTTAAGCTAATGGTTTCACCAAAGGTCATACTTTGTCTCAGTGAGCTAATTAGTAATGCAGTTACTAATGTAAAAGCACAGGTTGTGTAAAGAAGCACTGCAAACTTTGAAAAGCCATCCCCTTTTTTGAAGTCAGACAGTAGCTAGTCTCACTCTCAGATGCTCTACCAACATGCAAATTAATTATCTGAGATCTTTAGCATATTAAGCTGACCACAACTATCAGGTTCACTATCAGCTGAATTCTAATTGGGTTAGTCTTAAGCAGGCTTTTAGACTGAGTGAGTCCAACAGGGAAAGACAAGATTGCAAATGGCGACTGAGCCTTTCAAGGTGGAATGATTACTAGATTAAAAACATAAATGTGAATTTCACAGGATCCCTTATTATAGTATTCAAGATGTTTTTTAACAATGTATCCACAGCTGTTTTCAGCAGGTTAGTCTTGTTTGTAGCCCTTAAAAATCAATTGGCCATACTTGCCACTCTTAAAGAGCAGTCTGTGATCAGTCATGCTGTATGTCAGTCAAATGACCTTTCATGTATACAATATCCCAGCAGAAATTCTGGAAATCTTGCTGGCCTGCTCACTTTTTGAGAGAGCGAGAGAAAGAGAGAGAGAATTAGAGAGAGAGAGAGACCAAAACACTTCATATTAAGGAATCAGCAAAGCACTTTTGAACAACTGATTTATCTGGTATAAGCATGGTGCACTGGTCTTCTTTTTATTTTTGATCATTATTTTTGACAACTAGCAAGCAAACTAGCAGATTAAAGCAATGTTTGTTAAATCTTTTTCTGGTGATGGCTACGGTGGCATTCACACTGACTTTGTATAGTCGCTGCTCTGAAGAGAGTGATGGATTATTTGTGTGTAAGAACACATTATGTACTCATAAACATGTTTGTATGTATTCTGCTATAATGACCATGTCTGAGCCAGTCAGCATTTCTGTACTCAAGATTAGTGTAAATGCCCTTGGGGGGCTAGGCAGAGCCCACTTGGGGTGAATCAGAGGTAAACTGATTGGAAAACACCCAAAATTCTGCAGTAATGTGATCGTCAGCACAAATGGCCTTGCAAGTGTTAGCACTCTTTTAAAAAACAAAGTTGTAAGAACGACGGATATAAGCGAATACAAGAGTGACAAGATTAAGGGGTAAGGGGCTTCACATAGTAATATAAGCGGACCCAATCATGAGACATTATGATAAAAAAAATATGCGTGGGGGTAGCCACAGCTAGACAAGGACAGTATATAAGGCCCAAGAGAAGCCCCACTTTTTAGACTGCTTTGGGAGAGTGCTGGCTGTCTCAGGCTAACGCATTACATGTAGTGCCTTAGTCTTTACTTATTTTGTATACTTTATACAGAAATAAAGGTTGCACTCTGCCTTTCTATTGACTACGGAGCTGGATTCTTTTATGCACCATTTCAAAATGCTTATTAGCTGATTGGGGGAATTATAGAGAAAAAGAGCTGACATTTTGGTGGCCCGTTGGTTGGCTTCGCTCTACGCGCCTTGCGTCCTGTTTGACTGACGCCGCACCTGTGCCTGGCCTGTTCCTCTCCTCCTGTCCTTCAGCGCGCCCGTTTCATCTTTAAGGTAAGCCGATCTTTGTATTCAAAAATCTGCTTAAGGGGGGATAGGACCTGGCTGTCCACGGGCCTCAGTGGTGTTCAGCTTCCAGTATATCTGGCTCCGAGTCAATGAGAAATGCTGATAACTGTTATTAGAAAACCAAATAAAAAGTAAATAACTACTAGAAAACCAAATAAAAAGTAAAAAACTTCTAGAAAACCACAGAAAAAGGAGTAACATTCAGAAAACCAAATAAAAAAGTGATGATAAAATGGCATAGAGAAAAGCCGGCAGATAGAAAAAAAGGGTTAAGGGAATAACCCTCAGAGATAAAGCCATTAAAGAAAAAGGCCTAGAGAAAAAAGGAAACAGTGCACAAGTAATAGTGGTACCAAAGTATATGTTACACGGGTTTGTCTGTCTTAAATGTTGCTTAATACATGTTTTAGCTGTGTTTTATTCTGCTAAGTGCTTGCTATGTTTGAAGCTTCGTGTTTAAAATGTCTAATTAAGTTTAAAAGATAATGGGAGGCACAGGCAATGGCATTATTATTTCTCATACTGTGGTCTCTATTGATATAGTACCGTTGAGGACATTTGTCCGTGTTGTTATTAAGATCCTAACATGTATTAGGAGAGGGAATAAAGTGACAGAGCATACCTTGAAGTTTACTGGATATCGGTAATTAGAGATATACGGAACCAGAGCTGACCTTGCGGGCCCACAGGCCTAGGCCTGCAAGAGTAGTGTGTATCCTATATCAATTGATAGTTGAAAAGCCATAGAAAGTGTGTTGATGGACATATGGTAAAGTGTATTGATGGTTAATGAACACCGGGTTGTGTTAATGAATATTGGCTGTTGTATGTTGAAGTAGCCAGAGATATAGCTGTAGGAGCTATACGTAGCCGTGACCTACACCGGTTACAGAGGTGACTGTAGAGGGTATTATTGCATGTGTTTGCTTGGATAGGAGCTCTGTGAAGGAATATTAGTAGCTAGACTTTGTTGGAACACACAAGGTGGTGTATGTAAAATTACATTTGTCTTGTAGAGAAGAGCAGCAATCATGGACAGTGAGTTGCTCTTAGCTGAAACGCAAGGGATCAGAACTCATTTCTGGTTAGAGAGAACATACAAGAATGTGCAAGGCATTGAGCGTTGGCAATCAGCGCAGTTTGTCAATCATAAATTGTGGTTGTTAACTGATTGGTATAACCTGGACCTCGCTGAAGAGGTTTTTCCACACCTCAGATTAACTGAGAGAATTAGGTGTTTTTGGACCTCAAGACTATTGACTCCTGTCTTAAACCTACTCTTGACTAATTCTAGTGCAACAGGAGTCACATTGGGGTTAGAGAACCTGCCATGGGGGTCATTTGAACCATTATCTGTGGCAGCAGACATTCAGGATAGACAGTGTAGGGAGCTACAAGTCTACCTGTCCATCACTACACGCTCCGTTTTGTGGGAGCGTGGCTCCGCGACTATGATTTTGGCAGATGGCTTCAATCCAATAGGGATGGAGTTTCACACAGAGGCGCTGAAGCGCACTGCTGAAACAGTACATAAGATCCAGGCTGAGGTTAGTTGGAATGGGGCAGCCTCTCTGGACCCCAGAATAGCAGAAAGGAAAGTCAATAAAGGGACATATGCCTTAGTCATCCAACCAAGCGCAAAAGACCAATAAAGTATATAAGGTGTGAAGGCCAGGCAACTATATAAATTATCCCAGAAACATTTTCTTAAGTAAGCCACGTACTTATTAGCATGACAAAAGAATGGGTAGAGATTGAAACAGTAGAATTAACCAAAGTTATTCTATATTCAAATAAAGTAAATGAAAGGAAAAAAGAAACATGCTAAACCTAATGTTTTATTAGGTCTTTGTCTCCAGTGATCCACAGGGGACAGAGAGAGAGCAGATAGCAAACCCTTTCCTGGCTGAAACCAAGGAGGGGACGAGAGAGAGAAAACTCCACCCAGAGGCGGTGACCATTGGACTGACTCACCTCACACCCACCCACAGGTTAACTCGCACCCACCTAATGCACACACACACTCACACAGTCTGTTAGCAACCCTTTAATAGCACCCAAATTATCTTTAGATTACACAAGATACTATCACTTAAGTAACACACATGATGGGATCACGTGCTTCAAAGACAGAAAAAAGGGAACCCTCACCCATAGACTTAGTGGCAGCCTCAGGAATAGCTCCAGAGGTAGAATTAAAGAGGGCCATGCGGAAGTGGAACAAACTGACCAAGAACCTCACACATCAGTGGCCCAAGAGAGGAACCTTTGATGAAGACCTGTGTCAAACTGTTGCAGACCTAGAAGGGAAAAAGGTGGCGACGTCCAAGAAAAAGCACATCAAGCAGCAAAGACGTATGATCATTCTCAAAGCCTTCATGGAGCAAGCCACACTTCTGAAAGAAAAAGAGAAGCTGTACAAGCAACATGGGGACCCATCAGAACGACCCCGACTGTACCCCAAACTCAAGAGTGACCGACCACCTCCATATGTTCCAGGCTCCAAGGACAAAGAATCAACTGCAACCCAGTGCCCACTGCAAGTGACAACGTGGACCGAGGCTGACATGGAGATGGAAATGCAAGGTATGGTCAAGTTCAAAGTCAAAGATCAACCAGATTCCACAAGCACACCTGTAATCTCTGAGAGTCACTACCAGACTCCAACCCCATGTCCATCCAGAGAAGAGGTGAGGCAGCCCGAGAGGGGGGCTGAGAGACCAACAGCAGTCTCTCCGAGTCCACCCAAGCTGACACTACACAGCCTGTGCACAAGAGATGACTCACCAAAGAAAGACACCCCAACAATTACCCTGAATGCACCTGAAGACGAATGGCTGTATAACAACGGAGGTTCTCATCAAAAGCCTTCAAAGCAGAGCACACCTCATGAACAAGAAGACACAGCAAGTGGCTGGATGACCAAATTAATGCAAGACAACACTGACATCATGATCCCTCGACGAGTGCATGGTGAACTGATGATTGAGTCAGAGCAGCATGCAAGACACAGACGTGAGGATGAACAAACACATTTCAACACATTGATGAGGGAGACAGAAGAACTGGCAAAACAGACTGAAGCAGAACTGAAGCTCCTGAAAAAACAAAAAGACCAGATTCAGAGACCACATAAAACCAGCTCACTACCCCGAGACATGAGAAGAGAAAGACAAGAGACGAATGACCAAGAAGAGCAACAAAGTGACACGGCTGAAAGTTCATCAGAAGATGAAGAAATAAGAAAACTAATAGATGACACCTATGTACCAAGACGATCAAGACGTATCAAGGACAAGAAGGGCAAGAAAGACAAAGCTTCCCTGTATCCCATTCTTTACAAGGGATCTGAACAAACCTATGTCCCATGGTCCTTCCTAGATCTTAAAGGCCTGATTGACCAACTACCCAGCATGCATGACGGAGGCCAAAAGTGGATCACAGCCTTTGAAGAACGCACTACAGGTCATAAACTGGCTGTAGGAGACCTGAAGGCAATTCTCTCCCAAACCATAGGGAAAGCAAAGATGGAAGAAATCTTCACATTGGCAGGAGAACCAGACCTGGTAAAAAGAAATTATTATGATGAAACCTCAGCCGACAGGTACAGAAACCTTGTCTGGAACGCCATCAGAAAAGAATACCCATCCAACATGGACCCAGGACAACTGGAAGCCATGGAACTGAAACCCGACACATGCATAAACGAACACATCAGTAACTTTCAGAGAAAATGGCTGGAAGAAACAGGAACTGCCTGGAACCACAATCAGACCAATCGCAAATTTTTCCAAATGATGCTGAAAAAAAGCCTTCCCCAAGAAGTACAAGAAGCCCTAGAAGGCGTCGTGGGATTAAGCAGCATGCCGTGGCAAACCTTTAAAGATCATGTGGTTCACCATGTGGAAAGACACAGAAAGAAGAAGGAACAAGACAAAGAAAGCCTAGAGAAGCTGACTGCCCTATTGCAAAAAGCACAATTGACTGAATTAAAGAAAAAAGAAAAACCAAAGAAAGAAGACAAAACTGACCCAGCCTATCAAGCTGCAATGCTAACCCAACCAGCCATGATCCAACCCACTCCACTTCCGGTAGCTAGCACCATGCAGACTGTGGCCACTCAACAGCCTCAAATAGTGGCTACATCCCAGCCTCATGTAGTTTCACCAGCTATAACAATGCCAAACCAGCAACTGATGACAACACCAAACCAGCAAATAAACATACCTCCAAATATTAGCACACCTTTCATGGCCCCCATCAACTTCTATGTTGGTGGAGCGAATCGGGGTCACAGAGGAAGAGGAAGAGGTCGAGGAGGCAGAGGAGCAAGAGGAGGTAGGCCACCCTACTATGCACCAATGACAGGTGGTGGACCTGAAGCTGCTGAACACCCAGCACAACAACCTCTACAAACCGCTGCTCCATACTCAACTGCCCCACCATGACAATCCCAGATTGAATGCTGGACATGTGGACAACCAGGACACATAAGCCGTGTCTGCCCAAGCGGGGCAGTGCCAACTCAAGATTGGTATTGACGAGGCCTAGAGAATCCTAAGGGGGAATACCTGCAATTGACCGCTTCAGCATCTGCAACTGGAGAGCCAAGAGTAAAACTCTCAATAAATGGTCAACAAAAGACGTCATTTCTAGTGGACACTGGAGCTACATACTCGGTGATCGGCCCTGAAGGAGCTCAACTCCCCCTGTCCAACAAAAAGATCAGGACTCAAGGATTCTCTCGGAAAACACAAGTCCTACCCTTCACTGAACCACTAGAATTGACCCTAGACACCAAAACCATTGTAATGCCAATGTTATTTTCACATTCAACTCCAGTAAATTTGTTGGGAAGAGATATCTTATGCAAATTGAATGCCGACATCAAATGCACTCCAGACGGGGTGATGATTGAACTACCACCAACTGCGTTGCAAATGCTGATGACTGAAATTGAGCAAGGCCCTGAACAACCCACCGTGTACTGGCTCAAATTAATGGAACCAAACCTGATGAATAGCTTCAACAGCTGGAAAACCTGGATCAAAGCAGTATGGCCAAACATGACTGATGTGATGGATGACCTCCACTGCACTCTATATTATGACCCAACAAACACCAACACAGAATATGATGCAGCATGGACACAAAGTATGCAAGATTCCAACGTCCTCCTCACTACAGGAGACATCTTTATCGGTCCTCAAGGGGTGGCAGCTGCAGCGGAGCTAGACTCCCAAACTGCCCAATGGTACAGAGTGGACAACGCAGTTCCACATGTTTCCCTGATGACTGCACAAAACAGCCAACCCCAAGACCTAGGACCCATGATGAAGGCATGCAGAGAAATCAATTGGGTGAAAACTGACAATAGGTTCATACATAGGTCAGCCGATGGTTCCTATTATAGGATAGCTGTAAAATCAATAGATAGAACAGTTGCAGAAAAGGTCCTCCTTGACAGAACACTCACAGTTGGCCAATACACCCTCACTCAAGAGCAGGAACACATGTTAGCTAAAGTACCACAGAAATTGTGGACAACACATGACACTGACATAGGCCTAGTGACATCTGGAGGTGAAGTCGAAATTCAAGTCAAACCAAATGTTCGTCTACCATATCAACACCAATATCCACTCAGTAATGCAGCCTACACTGGAATCAAGCCAACCATAGAAGGCTTGATTAAAGCAGGGGTATTAGTTGAGACCAAAAGTCCATGTAATACACCTATTTTTCCGGTTCGCAAACCAAACTCTGACAAATGGCGATTAGTACACGACCTTCGTGCCATAAACGCAATCGTAGACGCCGAAACACCAGTAGTACCTGACCCTCACACCTTACTCAGCAATGTACCACCAGACACAGAGTGGTATACTGTTATTGATTTATGCTCAGCCTTTTTCAGTATTCCACTGAATGAAAAGTCCAGGTATTTGTTTGCATTTACTTATGGCGGAAGACAGTTAACATACACCCGCCTACCACAGGGATTCAATGAGTCCCCTTCTGTATTTAACAGAGTATTGGCCATGGATTTGGCTGATATAAACGTAACAAGCACTGTCTTACAGTACTGTGACGACATTCTAATAACTTCGAGGAGTAAAGAACAGTGTTAAGCAGATTCACTAACAATCTTAACAGCGCTGCCAGAAAAAGGGCATAAGGTAAGCAAATCAAAATTACAGTTCTGTCAGAAAGAGGTAGAATACCTAGGCAGAAAACTAAGCGGAGGCCAGAAAGCCATCACCACGGCTCACATCACAGCAGTAAAAAATGCACCTAGACCCATCTCAGTCTCTGAGATGCTGACCTTTTTAGGTATGGCAGGCTACAGTAGACAATGGATTTGTGACTTTGCACTAAAAACATCACCTCTTAGGAGGCTAATTCGAGCAGCAGGCCAGCAAAATTTGAAAGGGCAGTTAGAGTGGGATGAGGAAGCATTGCAAGCCTTTGAGGCTATAAAAGTGGACTTATGCACTGCTCCAGCACTAGCGAACCCAGATTATTCTAAACCATTTCAACTGTTTGTAGCAACCAAGAGTGGGTATGCAAATGCCGTATTGACACAGGCATCTGATGGCGGGTATCAGCCAGTTGCATACTTTAGTTCCCAGCTTGACAAAATTGAACAGGGTATGCCCCCTTGTTACCAAGGCTTGGCTGCAGCAGCCTTTGCCTATGAAAAAGCTACTTCTATCACCCAAGGCCATAAGGTTGATTTGTATACCAACCATGCATTGCATTCGTTGTTAACATCCAATTCATTTGTTTTAACTAATGCCAGACGAACTGGGTATCATATTATACTTTCTGCACCCGAATTGACCATCCACAGGTGTAATAGGGTCAACCCAGCAGAAAGACTGACCACACCAGACGAGGGAACCCCACATGACTGTGAGATACTGACCTCCAACTTCCTGAAACCAAGGGAGAACATGTACAGTGATCCTCTCCTAGACACAGAGCAAACCCTATTTGTTGATGGTTCCTGTTTTAAGGGCCCAGACGGTAATTTAGCAGGGTTTGCAGTTGTACAGTACAACCAGAATACTGATAATTTTGAGACTCTATATCAAGCCTCTATCCCACAGCCATGTTCAGCTCAAGTAGCTGAGATCAAAGCAGTTACCACAGCCTGCCAACTAGCGGGTGGCAAAAAGTGCACTATATTTACAGACTCAGCTTATGCCTATGGAGTCTGTCATTTGTATGGGTCAATATGGGCCCAAAGGGGTTTTGTAAGAGCTGATGGGACTCAAATAGCACATGGGGAAGCCATTTCTGATCTGTTAGCTGCCATTCAATTGCCTGCAAAACTGGCTATTGTCAAGTGTGCAGGCCACAAGACAGACCATTCCATAGTCACTAGAGGCAACAATTTTGCAGATCAACAGGCTAAAGAGGCAGCCTCATCCGTCCTACAGTGCCCAGTAGGCCCACTTGGCAGGGAATACAGTATCCCTGATGACCAGCAGGCCTATATTGCTGATCTCACTAGCCTAAAAGAAGCCCAAGATAGTGCTAGTGTACTGGAAAAAAGTGCCTGGAGAAAAAGGGGTGCCATGTGCATCCATGGTCTATGGTATGGTCCTAACGGACTGTTTCTGGCCCCTTGTAAGTTATTAACAACACTCATTTCAGACGCTCATGGGCCAGCCCACAAACAAAGAAAAGACATTCTGAAAGAAATCAAAAGGGATTGGTGGTCACCTTATTTGGTCCCAACGGTAGATCACTTTTTATCCAGTTGTGCTGTCTGTATTGCTTACAACTACAGAAAATCATTTACAGCACCTTTAGGGCACATTCCCACTCCCGATGGTCCATTCAGACACATCATGATGGATTATGTGGACATGGGAACCGAAATTAGAAAATGCAGGTACATCATCATGATCATTGATGTTTTCAGTCGGTGGGCAGAAGCCACTGCCACACGTCATGCTTCAGCAGCAGCATTCGCCAAATTTTTACTTAGGGACGTGATCCCCAGATTTGGAATCCCAGACAAAATCAGCTCAGACAATGGGCCTCATTTTGTCAACTCCACAATCCATTACCTTACTCAAGCTTTACGAGTAAAGCAGAGACTAGGATGTGTCTATCATCCTCAGAGTCAAGGCCTTGTAGAAAGATACAATGGCATGTTGAAAGACAAAATAGCCAAGATCATCATGGACAGCGGAGACAAAATTAATTGGCTAGATGCATTGCCAATAGCTTTGATGGCTATGCGGAGTACCACAAACCGCATCACACATTTAACCCCTCATGAAATGATGACGGGTCGGCCAATGCCTGTTCCATACCTGAGAGCCCCTCAAACTTTTGATGTGGCATGTGACCAGTTGCAGGCAGATTTGGTGCAGTACACTAGGGCCCTAACACGAATTCACAGAGAAATCTACCAAGACGTAAAAGGGGCCACAATCAATAGGAAAGGACTTTCCTTAGATGATGACATCAAGGAGGTACTCCCTGGTGATCTGGTGTACATTAAAACTTTCAAAAGAAAGTGGAGTACACCTAGGTGTGAGGGACCGTTCAAGGTAATAATAACTACCCCAACAGCCCTGAAAGTAGAAGAACGTCCTCACTGGTATCACATGAATCATTGTTCCAGAGCACCTGAATTGACCAAATCGGACCAGCCAGCTGAGCCTGCCTCACCACAAGCCGAAGCACAACCAGGTGACACTCCTGAGAAGACACCCTCACCAACTGACGGAAGTGAGAAAGCAGGACCAAGTGGTGTGTCCAGACCGGTCACTAGAAGCATGACCAGACAGCAGTCACAATCTGAAGACTCAGACAGCAGTTAAGTAATTGTGCACTTACATTTACTCACAATTCTCTAAGAAGTCCCCCTCTCATCAGTCCTGATTAAAGCGGGGTCGGGCCATAAATAGGGGCCCTCGTCGCTTTCCAGGTGAAGAAATTGGGCAGCATCCAAAAACTTTGAGATTAGGAGGGTTGAGGTTTGAGTAGAAAACAGAACAAACATGTCTATATGGATTGTCTTGCTGTACTTACTAGCGGGAGATTTTGCTGACATATCAATCACAACACTCCACGATGACCACAACAAGTCAAACCAGGAACCTGACTGGTTCCCTGGGCATGAAATCTGGTTAAACAAAACCGCAGTTTTGACCAATGACACCAAGGTTATCTTACATGGAGAAAAATACAATATGTTATATCAATACCTTCTATTTTCTGTTAAATCATTTACTAACCAACCTTGTATAGCTTGTCATAATATAGGACTAAAACCTGAAATAGCACCATTAAATAGCATTAGTATGTGTAGAGATCGGAGACACTTAGAGAAAAAGTGTATCCTACGTTGTCTATTGCATTACATGGATCCTCGTCAAATGGATGACAATATACACAAGAGTGATCCATTTCTGTTAACAAGACCAGCTACAACACTGCCAAATATTATTGTAGCACCTGACCAATCTTACCCACTTTGTTTCTGTTCTACCTTGGGTAGCACTGACATGACCAAACGTTGTAAAACAAGGTATGATGCAGTAGGTAGAAAAATCCTTGTCAAAGCAAACCGCACTTTAGTAGCTGGCACTAGTTTTATGTTAGATTTCACTGAAGGTACTTTACCTGTCGCAGACATCTTCTGGGTCTGTGACCAAACAGGACTCCTACAAACCATTCCACCTAATTGGTATGGTTGTTGTGCCCCGGTAGTACTAACAGGAAGCGTTATCCTGTTTAACTCCGACTTCTTAATTGATCATGATATTGCCCAAACAGCTAGCCCAACCATCAACATTCCTCAGAACACACCTGTAGATTCTGTCAAATTTTTGGAGTTAGTTTTTGCCGGTAACCCCCTTGTATCACCAGAACAATCTTCATGGGCACAAGTGACAAATAATTCCTTATTGCATTATCTGTGGTATAATCAACAGCATTTCTTAAACTACACCATTGACTCATTGCAGGAAAACAGACAGCTGAGTGACATTGAGAAGTTTGATCTCTCAAAACGATTTACTAGTGATGTATCCAAGGCCAATAATGCAGGTACCTGTGTAATGTTTGGCAACTATTGTTGTACCTACATCCACCCGAGGGGGATAGTAGATAACCTCACAAGTATACTGAATATATTGACTAAGCGTTGTGATCAATACCTAGCCAGTATTGATCCACAGGATAGCTCTTGGTGGGCCTGGATGAAATCGCAGCATTGGCAAACAATGCTGCCTCAAATTCTCGTCACAATTGTCACTATTCTCGTACTGCTTAGTTGTATTGTTCCTACTGTTAAGCATTTCTATGAGAAAGCTAGATTAACGTATCCTGGTCAGTGCATTGTTGTGCAATATACTGAGGTGTAGCCCTATTTTCATAAGATGAATTACCATTTCATTTGTGTCTGGATAGTATTTGTTTTCTTGTATTTAAGGTACAGCCGTCAAGGCCGGAAGTGAGCCACACCAAAGAACAATAAGCTGAACACACCCTCTATAACCCGTATAACAAGGAGGCGGTTGAATACCCCCTCCACCACATAAGTGACCCTGGAGTTCAAGTGTGATTTTAACGTATTTGAAGGAGTAGACTGTTCAGCAGTCTCTCCCATATCCACCCAGGGAAGACCCACGGAAGGGGGTTTGCCAGTCCAGTGGCCACAACCTCATAGCTTTGGCCCAGCATCACACGACTTCCCTAACTATATCAGAACCTTCGCCAAACCAAGCACTGCTGCCCGCCTGCTGAAGAGAACAAAGCTAATCCTGGGTGATCAGCCTACTAAAGAAGGGTTCGAGATCCATACCAGGCTCCCAGGTAAATCTATCTGGTTGAATTGCACTGTCACCAAAAGCAGTGGAGCTGTCCTTTACACCTGGACTTCGTGTGCATGGATGCCGGAGTGTGGACTGGTTTTATATCGCAACACCCGCCCTGTGAGTTGCAAACATCCAAGATTCCCTATTCAACAGACCGAAGCCTTGTTTGATCTGAATTATCACCCGTATTCTGATCCGTCCACGTCATCTTACCAGTCCCCTCCAGGAGCATCTGCAGCCTGTGAATCCTCAACCCCTTTCCAGCATCATGGTAACCCCATGTAGACGCCCATGGCACCCCTTTCGGTGGCCTGGGCTCTGTGGCCTAAGATGGACATTGTTGATTTTAACTGTCATTTCAATTCTTGTTGTCCTGCCTATCATTTTGTCAACCGAAAGGAAAGATTTGACAAATTATCCCCACCAGCCTGACAAAAATTTCACCAACGTGTCTCTCAACCTCATTTCATTCCGGTTGCCCAGAAGTGTGACAAATACTCTTCATAAATTATTGAACACGCTCAAGACACAGCCTCATGTAGAAACCTCTGTTCAGGTCACAAATGTTTGGATGTGTTATATGTCCTTTACGGCCCGCTCTCTCACAAAAGACAATTGTGTGGTGTGTGCAAAAGGACGCACACACCCTTTGATTTGGCCAGTCCCATTTAACTCAACTGAATGTAATAATAATCTTGATGTCTCATCCAGTGACCTGTGCCCATTCTGGTGTCTGATGTATAAGGGTAACTCATGGTACCATAACTTTCAGAGTGAGGCCCTTTGTTCTAAATATCAAGACATGACAATCTTCTCTCCCATGCCCACACCAGTTGTTACTGGTAATCAAACCAATGTACTGGCATCTTGGCTTAACAATACTGTTTTCCCTGATTGTTTTTATGCACCAACTGGCACAGGTCCCGAGCTGAACAACTTCACAGGACAATGTGAAAGAATTTGGATGGTAGACAGGACTGTCTCACCTTCACAGACTGGATCCCGTATGTTTGAGACGCCCACCAACACATTTGTTGAATTTGTGCAACCAAATCACCCCTTATTTGCCCTTAAAGATAATACAGTCTCTGTCCCAGACGTATACTGGGTATGTGGAGATCCTTGGCTGTATGTTACCCTAGATGATGGCTGGACAGGTCTATGTGTTAGAGTAATGTTAATTGTTCCTTTCACTCTAGTTCCAGTTTCACAAGAGGAACTGGACAAAGGCATTTTGAACCCAGCATCCACTCCCCATAAACATAGAGTTCGACGTGATACCCCTCTATCCAGCTTTGATGATAAAGTTTATATTGACGCTATAGGTGTCCCAAGGGGGGTCCCTGATGAGTTTAAGGCCAGAAATCCAATCGCCGCAGGCTTTGAATCCATATTATGGTGGGTTACTCTCAACAAGAATGTTGATTGGATAAATTATATCTATTATAATCAACAGCGCTTTGTCAACTACACTCATGATGCCCTGTCCGCCATTGCTGAACAACTCCATGCTTCCTCTTTAATGTCATGGCAAAATCGTGTTGCTCTTGACATGTTGTTAGCTGAAAGAGGTGGAGTATGTGCTATGTTTGGAGACTCGTGTTGTACAATCATTCCAAATCATACCGCCAGTGATGGAAGCATCACTAGAGCCCTTTCATATCTGAAGAGTCTCCGCAACGAACTAGCAGAGAATTCTGGCGTCGACTCCAGCTTAACTGGCTGGCTAGAATCTATGTTTGGCAGATGGAAGGCCTTTGCCATTGCCATTCTGTCAAGTCTGATCGTGGGCATCTCATTGTTGGCTTTGTGTGGTTGTTGTGTCATCCCCTGTATTCGAGGCCTTATAGTCAGGGCAGTAGACAAATCTGTGTCCAAAGAAATGTATGCAGGCCTTTACAATCTGCGTCCCAGCCCCAATTATTATTTGTCAAGACCTATCCTCCAGACCATATCATCCTCTGACGATCTCTTTGCGGATGATTTTCAGCCACCTGATCACTCCGACTATGTTCCTATGTCATCAGTTCACCAGTCCGACTATGTTCCTATGTCCTCATTTCATCAGTCCTAACTCCCCCACCTTACTGTTTGTTGTTATCCTTAGTCTGCTAGTTCGTAGGGGGGAACTGATGTAAATGATGTTAGTTGTGGTTGGTAGTTGTAGTTGTGTAGTTGTTTATATGTTAGTTGTAGAATATGTTAGTGCTGTGTTTTAGGAGGGGAAATGATAATATGATAGTTGTAGACATATCCTGATAGTTCATAGTTGTGGACATATCCTGATAGTTGTAGACATATCCACAACAGTATAATCACAACTTGATATAACCATGTAGCACGAAACTAGCTAAGCTATGCGCATGAAACCTCTCTGGGAAGTTATCAACCTGGGATGAATAAGCTTTAGCAGTCACAACCTTTTGAGGTGATTTTTACTTTTTACAGTATAATATTTTTTGTTGTTCCACTCATTATATCCACTTGATACATATGTCCACCTGATGTGTTTTCCACAACCTTGTCCGTGTATAAGCATATCTCCTACTGTATTCACATGTATTGCTATTCCTACCCTGATATATTGTTCGTAACATAAAGTTACGAAAGGGGGGAAATGATGGATTATTTGTGTGTAAGAACACATTATGTACTCATAAACATGTTTGTATGTATTCTGCGCCAGTCAGCATTTCTGTACTCAAGATTAGTGTAAATGCCCTTGGGGGGCTAGGCAGAGCCCACTTGGGGTGAATCAGAGGTAAACTGATTGGAAAACACCCAAAATTCTGCAGTAATGTGATCGTCAGCACAAATGGCCTTGCAAGTGTTAGCACTCTTTTAAAAAACAAAGTCGTAAGAACGACGGATATAAGCGAATACAAGAGTGACAAGATTAAGGGGTAAGGGGCTTCACATAGTAATATAAGCGGACCCAATCATGAGACATTATGATAAAAAAAATATGCGTGGGGGTAGCCACAGCTAGACAAGGACAGTATATAAGGCCCAAGAGAAGCCCCACTTTTTAGACTGCTTTGGGAGAGTGCTGGCTGTCTCAGGCTAACGCATTACATGTAGTGCCTTAGTCTTTACTTATTTTGTATACTTTATACAGAAATAAAGGTTGCACTCTGCCTTTCTATTGACTACGGAGCTGGATTCTTTTATGCACCATTTCAAAATGCTTATTAGCTGATTGGGGGAATTATAGAGAAAAAGAGCCGACAAGAGTCACTTCAACTAATGCAGTAATGGAACTAACTTACCATACGAAAATGTTTTCTAAAACATTTAGAACTAGACTATCTACAACGAAACTTGGTGGCAGCAGAATCATACTATGGCAACAATTGAGAGATGGAAGAATGCAGTCAAATCCTTGAGGAAAACCTTCTCCAAGGCACATGCAAACTTAGACTGGGGTGACAGTTCACCTTTCAACATGACAATGACCCAATGCACACAGTCAAAACAGCACTGGGGAGTCTTCTGGACAAGTCTCTAAATGTCCTTAAGTGGCCAACCAAAGACCTGATTGAAACCCCATTGAATGCCTGTGATGAGAGCAGAAGATGGTAGTTCGCAGATGCTTCCTGTACAATTTAATTGAAAGCTTAACAGAGATGGGATAAACATCCGAAATTTTGGTGTGAAACCCATGCAAGAAGACCTGCAGCTGTCATTGCTGCCAAAGGAGCAATTCAAGGGAGGCATTCAAGGTGAAGAAAAACAAAAGGTGAAGAACAAACAAAGCAGTAGGAAAATGAGATTCAAAAAAGAAAAGGACAGAATAAAGAAACTGGCGAGAACCACTGCACGTCTGTGCTTTTGACATGCACCTTTCAATCCCATTTTTATCTTTTGTGGCTTGTCTGTGCATTTGCCATTTTTAATTCAGTTTTGTTTTATTGTTGTTTTTATTGTTTTTATTGTTTTATTTATCTGGTGTCGACCAGAGGATGATGGGTTTCCCTTTTAAGTCTTAGTTCCTCTCAAGATATCTTCCTCTCGATCTGAGGGAGTTTTTTCTTGCCACTGTTGCCACTAGCTTGCTCAAAAGAGGACCTGGACCTCTGTAAAGCTGCTTGTGTTGTGAAAAGTCTATAGAAATAAATCTGAAATGAATTTAAACCATTACATCACAATGTGCAGTAGACCAAAATCCAGTCTCAACTCTTTTATTTATTTTGCCACATTCATTAAACGTTTAATTTAGACTACTTAATAGTAACTGTCTTTTGAATAAACAAAGTTTAATTAACTAAAAACACTTAGTTATCAGTTACTTTATTACTTTTTACTGTTGTCCCACATACAACAGTTGCTTCTATAATGACTAATGAGACACTTGACCAAAACGATGAGAATTATGAGCTTTTTTATTTCACTGTTTACATAATATATATTTCAGACAAAATGAATGGATATCGTTTTTTTTTTTGCAAAATAACAAATATCTATTGTTTCAGTTGTTCATATGCACTGTCCCTAACTGCACTATTTACTGAATTATTTAAGTTAACATAACTTTAAAACTACTGAAAGTTGGGATATCTTAAGGCAATTAGGCCTTAAAATTCTCAAAAATTAATAGTTGATATATACACATAGTTCATTTAGATTTTAACGTTTGGCAGATTAAGCTTACAAAGAAGCAATTAATTATGCATGTATAGATTCCTATTACTCATTTACATTTACATTGAAGGTGTTTAGCAGATGTTCTTCTCCAGAGCGACTTACAAAAGTGATTCACTGTTTACTCAGACAATACCCTTAGCTAGTTTATATCAGCTAGGATTCAAAAGATCCCTCTAAGCTTATATACTCCTAAATACAGAAGTCAGTATGGAGTCCACAATACTCTGCACTACACTTCGCCCATGTACTTTTGGAAGAGGTGGGTCTTCAGTTTGTTGTTTAAAGACAGCGAGTGCCATTTGGAGACACAGGGGAAGTTCGTTCCACCACTTCGGTGCCAGGACAGCACCCATCAAAAGCCCTTTAAGATTACATTCATTCAGTTTTAGAGAGAAACATTAAAGTGAAGCATGTAACCGGCACTTTTTGGAGAATATTGTAGGTACTGCTGACCTTTAATTTGAGTTGAATGTGCCCCTAATTTGAGTTATTAGACTCACTGTTCATTTGCATTTGTTCACACCATGCAAATGATCATCAAAAAAGACACAAAAAACAGATCAAGAGCTGTGAAATTTCTTTTGTTATCACACTGAACACACAGTACAGAAGTGACGGACTCACAGGGTTGCTTCTTAATCAGTAACAGGTAAGAAATCTCTTTCAGACACTTTAAACTGAAGCTCTTTGTCTAACTATTCGACAGCACTTTTATTTGGAGGAAATGGAGATCTATAACAAGATTTTGAACAAAATCTCTGCTCTTATAACGATGGACCTCACTGTTCTCATAATTTGAACAAATCCCAAATAAGAGAGCATTAGTGAATGTCAGAATCTTAATGAAAACTGTGAAGAAGAAATTTGTTCTTAAGTATGGCTGGTGAATGAGGTCCATTCTCGACTTTTAATCCTGTTAAATTAGACATTAATTAAAATAATTAAAATGTTTAAACTAATCATTTTATCTTCTAATCTCAGACCAGTGTGAATCTCAGACCAGTGTGAGGCTGTCGCAACATGAATTACATACTTAAGAACATATCTTAAACTATATCTTAACATTAACATATATTTTTAAGAATATTTTAAAAAATAAGAAAAAAAATACTTTTACTTATGCAAAGTGCTGTAAGATCACTTCAATTCAGTTTTCTTTCTTTTTGGAGAATATTGCAGATACTGCTGCTTTTTGAAGCTTATAATGTTTGAGCACTGCTTGAGTAGTAATATATCACTGGGTATATATATATATATATATATATATATATATATATATATATATATATATATATATATATATATACAGTCATGCCTGAAAGTATTCATACCCCTGTCAAAGTTTGACTTAAATTTACTTTTATTTAACCAGAAGTTATATTTTTGCCTTGAAACGACACAGGCATCTCCCAGGAGATAACACGATGATGTACAAGAGACATCATTGTGGGAAAAAGTATTTCTCAGCTTTTATACACATTTGAACAAAAAGTGTCATGTCCAAAATTATTCATACCCTTTGAAAACTGTCACAGTATATGGGAAATCCAAAGTTCTATACCATTCCAAATAGTCCAAGCTGTTTTAAAGCATCCTAATTACCCTGATTCATTGGGAACAGCTGTTTTAATCAACTCAACAGGAGAAAAACAGCAGCTCTCTGCAGTTGGTTTGTGGACAGTCATGGCTAAGACAAAGGAGCTCACTAAGGACCTGCGGCTGTGCATTGTGGCCGCTCACAAGTCAGGAAAGGGCTATAAAGCCATATCAAAATGTTTTCAAGTTCCAGTGGCTACAGTGCAAAGTATTATTAAAAAATACAAGAAGTTCCGCACTGTGGAAAATCTCAGAAGATGTGGTCGGAAGCCAAAAGTGACACCTGTGCTGGCCAGGAGAATAGTGAGAGAGGTGAAGAAAAATCCAAGGATCACCACCAAGGCCATCCTGGTGAATCTGGACTCTGCTGGTGGCGACATCTCAAGGCAGACAGTTCAACGGACACTGCACACTGCTGGGTTCCACGGACGCAGGCCAAGGAGGACACCACTTCTCCAGAAAAGGCACACAAAAGCCCGCTTGACCTTTGCAAATGCTCATCTGGACAAAGAAGAAGACTTCTGGTGTTCTGTTTTATGGTCAGATGAAACAAAAATTGAATTGTTTGGCCACAATGATGTGTGCACCATTTGGCGTAAAAAAGGAGAAGCCTTCAACCCTAAGAACACCATCCCCACTGTCAAACATGGTGGTGGGAACCTAATGTTTTGGGGGTGTTTTTCAGCCAATGGACCAGGGAACTTGATCGCAGTAAATGGCACCATGAAAAAAGAGCAATACATCAAGAT
The DNA here is from genome assembly GCF_030463535.1 of Salminus brasiliensis. Classification (NCBI taxonomy): domain Eukaryota; kingdom Metazoa; phylum Chordata; class Actinopteri; order Characiformes; family Bryconidae; genus Salminus; species Salminus brasiliensis. The sequence continues at coordinate 4,858,145 of NC_132886.1, forward strand.
TCTCAACAACAACATCAGGCAGTCTGCAGAGAAACTTGGCCTTGGGAACCGGTGGACATTTCAGCACGACAACGACCCAAAACACACAGCCAAAGTGGTGAAGAAATGGTTAGCAGACAAAAACATTAATGTTTTGCAGTGGCCCAGCCAGAGTCCTGACTTGAATCCAATTGAGAATCTGTGGAGGGAGCTAAAGATCAGGGTGATGGCAAGGAGACCCTCGAACCTCAAAGAGTTGGAGCTCATCACTAAAGATGAATGGGCAAAAATACCAGTGGAGACATGCAAAAAGCTGGTCAGCAATTACAGGAAGCGTTTGATTGCTGTAATAGCCAATGAAGGCTTTTCTATTCATTATTGAGAAGGGTATGAATAATTTTGGACATGCCACTTTTTGTTCAAATGTGTATAAAAGCTGAGAAATATTTTTTCCCACAATGATGCCTCTTGTACATCATCGTGTTATCTCCTGGGAGATGCCTGTGTCATTTCCAGGCAAAAATATAATTTCTGGTTAAATAAAAGTAAATTTAAGTCAAACTTTGACAGGGGTATGAATACTTTCGGGCATGACTGTATATATATATATATATATATGTATATAAATACATATATATATAAATGTGTATATATATATAAATATTCAAATCAAACTTTATAATTTTGATATGCACTCTGAAAAGGGGGACAGAGGGAAGTGAATTTACTGTAACAGGAAGTAAAATGTAAATTTTGTGTTGAGTTTTTTTAATATTAGAAAGTAAAATTAGATCTCATCCTTGCTTGGGGTACAATCAATTGGGGTACAAGCTGTATGAAACCTAATTGATATCCAGATAATATCCAGATACAAAATGCATGTTAATACCAGGTTTAAATGATGTGTGAAATCTGTGTTGACAATGCGAAAACCAAAGCAATGAGAGTGTATTTTACACATTTGCAAGCCAAAACGCCTCTTGTGCTGAAGGAGTGACAGTAAAGGTGAAGTCGACCAGATTTTGGTTAGATATGTTTTAGCTGTTTTAGCTAAAAACTGTAATATACTCTTAAAAACAAGGAACCATGTTTCTAAAAGAATTGTGTGAAGTAAGTGTAAATTGGCAATGAACATCTTTCAAAAGGTTCTTCTGAATAGACCAATAGAAATATTCCAAAATATTTTTTTATTGACTTTCATTAAAAGTCAATTGAGTTACAAGGTTTTTTTGTGTGACAGCAATAGTAAATAGCATTAGCCACTGTTCAAGTGACTGAAATTAATACTGTTATTATCTGAACTCTGTCTCTCTCTCTCTCTCTCTCTCTCTCTCTCTCTCTGTAGTTCTCCACAGTCATGAGTTCAGCACTGCATGGTCTCCTGCTTTTCTCAGGTCAGTGGAGTTCATGATCATCTGTAAAACTCTCTGCTGGTTCATTACTGTACTGCCATGCTGATGAGAGCTTTAACCCCTACAGCTCTGTGGACTCTCTCCTTGTGTGGGACTCGTCAGTTTCATCTGGTGACAGAAGGAAGGAACTGGACTGAAGCTCAGAAATACTGCAGAGAGAAGTTCACTGATCTGGCCACCATTGAGAACCAGGAGGAAATGGATGCTGTAATAGATGCTCTCAATAAGGCAACAAGCCATTACTGGATAGGACTGAGACAGAAACCTGGAGAGACCACCAGAGTAAGCAGTTGTGTACAGTTACTAGAATGTAGGGTTAAAGATAATCTGCAATATGGAAGACTCTTTCATTTAGAAAAGATCATTAATTAAAAAAAATATCATAGTTATGGTAACATTTCACTATAGCAGCTTTGGTAGCTTTATTGCAAGTAATGCATGCATGTTTTCACTGGACTATTGTAATTTAATTAGGATCAACTATTTTAACACTAGCACAAAAAATAATCAACGGAATGACTAAATTACTAGATTTAACAACAACTAATGATAACAACAGCATGCTTATGATAATTAACTTTTCTCTGGGAAATCATGTTTTCCCAGTAAAATTTAACTATACTCTTCTGTAACTACACAATTCTTCTAACAAGTTCCAGGATTGAGGGTTCGGTTTTTCAACATTTTACTGATCAGGTATTAATGTGTCCTCTAGAGCTGGATCTGGTCAGATGGGAGTGAATTCACATACAGCAACTGGTACCTTGGACAGCCAGACAGCACTGGGGGTGATATCTGTGTGCAGTTTTGGGGTACATTTGAATACAAATGGAATGATGTAGGATGCCGTTGGGGAGATTCATTTGTCTGCTATGAAAGTAAGTAACATGGTAATACATGCAGAACATCTGTTACAGCTCCAATTTATTTAGTCAAGTCAAGTCAAGTCAAGTGGGTTTTATTGTCATTTCAACTACATACAGAGTACACAGTGAAACGAAACAACGTTCCTCCAGGACCATGGTGCAACATAGACAGTGCATACAAGACACAAGTGCAACACAAACAAACAAGTGCGGACAGACAACACAACACAGTACAGGCAGAGAATAATAAATAATTGCCGGTAGTGTGCAAATTGTGCAATGTGTAATAAATAGAGTTCCAGTGAGGTAGTAAAGTTATTAGTGCAATGCTTTGTGCAAAAATGCTTCCCCTTTTTTCCTGGGGTAAATGGTTGGAGAGAGAGAGAGAGAGAGAGAGAGAGAGAGAGAGGGAGAGTGTACATGTACCAGAAAGATATCAGTTCAGAAGTTGAGTTGTGTTGAGGAGTCTGATGGCTTGGGGGAAGAAGCTGTTGCAGAGTCTGGTCGTGTTGGACCGAATGCTGCGGTACCTTCTTCCTGATGGCAGGAGGGAGAACAGTCTGTGTGAAGGGTGGGTGGAGTCATCCACAATGCTGGTTGCTTTGCGGATGCAGTGGGTGGTGTAAATGTCCATGACGGAGGGGAGAGAGACTCCGATTATCCTCTCAGCTGTCCTCACAATGCGTTGGAGGGACTTGCGGTCAGAGGCTGTGCAGGTCCCAAACCAGGCAGTAATGCAGCTGCTTAGGATGCTCTCTATGGTTCCCCTATAGAAGAGGGTGAGGATGGGTGGAGGGAGACGGGCCTTTCTCAGCTTCCGGAGGAAGTAGAGACGCTGCTGGGCTTTCTTGGCTGTAGAGCTGGTGTTCAGGGACCAGGTGAGGTTCTCCGCTAGGTGGACACCAAGGAACTTGGTGCTCTTAACGATCTCCACAGAGGAGCCGTTGATGTTAAGCGGAGAGTGGTCCGGTCTTGATTTCCTGAAGTCAACAACCATTTCCTTGGTCTTCTCTACATTCCAGTGAAGGTTGTTGACTGTACACCAGTCTGTCAGCTGCTGCACCTCCTCTCTGTATGCTGACTCGTCGCCTTTGCTGATGAGACCCAGCACAGTTGTATCATCTGCAAACTTTATAATGCTGTTAGAACACAGTCATGAGTCAGCAGGGTGAACAACAGAGGTCTCAGTACACTGCCCTGGGGTGCCCCAGTGTTCATGGTGATGGTGCTGGAGCTGCTGTCCCCGAACCGGACTAACTGGGGCCTCCCTGTCAGGAAGTCCAGGATCCAGTTGCAGAGGGGGGTGTTGAGGCCCAGCAGGCTTAACTTCCTGGTGAGGTTCTGTGGGATGATGGTGTTGAATGCTGAGCTGAAGTCTATGAACAGCATTCTGACGTAGGTGTCCTTCTTCTCCAGGTGGGTAAGGGAGAGATGAAGGATGGTGGTGATGGCATCGTCCGTGGAGCGGTTGGGACGATATGCAAATTGCGGACGATATACAAATTTACTTTTACTGTCTGTGTTCAGTAACACAGAAATTACACCATTAAAACTGAATGTGTATTATTAACAAGACAGATTTTACAACAATTTAGATGTAGTGGTTAAATCTTTGTCCTTCCCCTTCTGCAGAGATCCCGCTCATACTGATTAAACAGAACATGACGTGGAGAGAAGCTCTGAAATACTGCAGAGAGAAACATGTGGACCTGGTATCTGTTCACACTGAGGACATTCAGAACCAGGTGGAGTTTGTTACTAAAGGTGCCTCCACTGCTAATGTGTGGATGGGTCTGCGTCACACCTGCACTCTGAGCTTCTGGTTCTGGGTGAGTGGAGAGTCCATCTGCTACCAGAACTGGGCTCCAGGGAATGGGACAGAGGAGGAAGACTGCAGTGGAGGAGAAAGAACAGGAGCGATTCAGTCTGGAAGTAAGCAGTGGGTCAGTCTGCCAGAGACCCAGAAACTCAACTTCATCTGTAGCACCACCTAGAGCAGGTCTGAGGATTATATATTTTTCAACAGCTAAATATCATTGCAGTCATGGATAAAGTTTTATATCTTAAATCTTAACTTAAGAGAAGAACCTTCTCAATTTTCAAAGGATGTCAATGTAATATTTACTGAATTTTACTTGCTTCTTTTTAAAGAACTGTAAGAGTCTTCATCGTTTAGAATCACACTGATATTTGGTTGAAATGACATCTTGTGGCATGGAAATATACCATGTTAGTTTAATAATAGTAATATTCATAGGCGTGAGGCTGTTTATTTTTTATGTCCTTTATCAATATACAAGTCATTTTCAAACTCATAATGACAAGATATGATATCCAGAGATCTCTAAGAGCACATCACTGCAGAAAAATCTCTACTCTGGCTATCAGTTAAGTACAAAATAGATTTTAAAGTGCTGCTACTAGTCTATAAATCACTAAACATATGTCTGACATGTTTAAACAAAATAAACCAGGTAGGGCTCTTAGATCCATGGACCCGGGTAATCTAGAGCCTAGAGTCCATACAAAATAGGGCAACATCTAGCTTTTATACTGCACTTTACATATGTTTTTGTCACCTGTTTTAGTTCCATGTCTTTAACATGTTCTTCGTTTAATTTATTCATTTATTTTTATTCAAATGATACCTCAAAGTAAGATTTTAGTTAGATATGGCTGCCATTCAACAGGTGAGATTAACAGGTGAATAGTAATATTTATGCTCTCCTTCACTTGTTATTCTGGAAATGACTCAAGTATGTCTAAATGTTCTCTAAAGCTTTATCAACTCCTTTGAGTTTTTTTATTTTTTATTTTTTTAGCTCAAGTATCCAGAGGATTGATAGGTAGCTTAGAGGTACTCAAGTACAAGTAGGTTTGTTTTACTTGTTTTACTGAAGTGAGCTTTCCAGTGGTAACTTATTGCTCTTTCTTACTTATGGTGCTGGAAATTACACAATCCTACTTCTTTTGTTATAATTTTCTTTTAATTTGAATTTGAATTTGATTCTTGCAAAAGCATTTCTGTGCTGTTAGATTTTAATAAACAATTTTTTTTATTTGATGTATCTATTACTTTGTGTATTTTTATTTTTCTGTGTTTATTAAGCTCTGTTTATGAAAGGTGCTATACAAATAAAACTGACTTGCCATGCTTTGCCTAAAGACAGTGTGTTTTAATGGGTTATTTCCTTACATTATTCAGGGTAGGCATCAATTCGCCCATGACAATTATAGTGATCTTTCTGTAAATTCACTAATAACCAAAACATAACCAAATGTTTTCAATGAATGATCAAAATAGTAATTAGAAGATATGTAGTGCTGCTTCTACCCTACTGGACATTCAGAAAACACTGGACTGTACATGGGCACATCATCTACCATACATGAAGCTGGAGGGACCGGGGTTACTGTATTACACAGCACAGGCAGGAGGTGAAATATGGGGATGGTGAACAAGGAAGAGTGCAAGTAGAGCCAGTAGGCCACTGGGAGAGCCTGCTGTGGATTTCTGGGACTATGGTTGCTGGTAGAAGCTCATGAGGCTTCTGGGCTGGACCAGAATGCTGTGACCGAACCCACATCTGAATCATCCATCTCAACCCCAAAGGGGAGCTTGGACTCATTCAGGACCTCATTGATATGCCTTTGGAAGATGGCCAGAGTGGTCATCAGCCCAAAGGGCATGACCAAATACTTTTAATGGCCTGACAGAATGATGAAAGCCATCTTCCACTCCTCACCTTCTCTATCCTCGACAAAATTGCACTGCGCAGGTTCAGCTTGGTAAATATGGATGGCTGCTGCAACAGCTCAAAGCTGAGATCATGACAAGCCAGGGGTAGCAATCCTTGACCAGAGGCTTGTTCAATCCCTAGTAATCAATGTAGGGTTTGAGACATCCATCTTTCTTCCACAAAAAAGTATGCTGGAGCCAAGGAAAGCCCAAAACCAACTGCAATGTGATTGGATGGGTCTGAAAAGAGACCACCCCAGACATATGGAACCATCCATCTTTGGCCAATATGGGCAACGGACAAACCAATGAGACTAGAGCCCAGCCACTCCTGAATCAATAAATACCCATAAGTGTTTCTCAGAACATTGTCCACATAACAGGACTGCAGGGGCACATATGTCCGGTTCTTTCTCCCAAACAGAGGTGGCTCACGCGAAAGCTCATCTTGTGAGAAGTGAGACAATGTAGGACACTTGACTCATTTGGAGTGAAACAATGAGGATGGCTGCTTCTTAAAAGCAAGCAAGCATTAGGAAAGGAAACTGCATAATCCAAAAGTCCAAGTAAATTTCTTTAATTCCTAAAAAAGATTTGATTTAATTCGCAGTGATGCATGTGGTTCAGAATTCCCTCAATGTTTTGAACACACAGAACTAGAAAAGCAACAAACTCATCCAATGTGAAGAAAAACATGGTGAAGAGCAAACAAAGCAGAAGGAAAATCAGAAACAAAAACCAAAAGAACAGAATAAAGAAACAGAAGAGAACCATTTCATCAAAATATGCAGTAGACCAAAGTCCAGTCATTTTTTAAGTTTTTTTGTCTCATTAATCAAACTGTTAATGTAAACTACTTGGTAGTATTTATTACATTGGTGCTACAGACCGAAAAACTCACATTAAAAACCATTGAGAAACACAGATAAATTAGCAGATAGTAGAGCAGTGAAATTACACTATACTATTAAAAATAAAGGTGCTTCAAATAGTTTTTAAGCAATTTCACAGAAGAGCCATTTTGGAGCCATTTTGGACAATATTTAGAATATTGTACAGACGTGCATATTTCTTTATACAAACTATAAAGAACTAAGTTTGAATATTTTAGAAGGCCAAGAGGACCATATTGTGATATAACTTGCAGATGGTAATAAAAAGTAAACTATTTTTTTTACTCCTTGAGGGGGAAGTGCATCTTACATTACATCCTACACAGAATTTAGTTGTGTAAGAATTTGACAGTTTCAGCTGCAGCTCATTTACTAATGTTTTTGGGGCTCAACTCAGTATGGATTGAGCTGCAGAGGTAAAGGTTGTGAGTTAGGAGAACTTTAGATTAAACTCAGTTCAGTTAACTCAGAAAATGCTCTGTAATCAGTTTAAGATGTCCTGACTGAAGGGAAATTATTGGTTATTTTCAGTTTTGACACTGTAAAAACTAAGTTCACTGTTTACATAAAGATAGATTTCAGACAAAATAAATGGATATTAATTGAAAATGTTCTCTATTGTTTTATGTGTTAATCTGTTGCGTTTCTGGGTCTTTGGTCATTTGCATTTGTTCACACCATGCAAATGGTCATCAAGACACGCACGACACAAAACACACAGATAAAGAGCCATACAGTTTCTTCTGTTATCACATAGAACACACAGTACAGAAGAGACAGAATAACAAAGCAGCTTCTCAGTCAGTAACAGGTAAGAAAGCTGTTTGTCTAAATATTTCTTAAATTAGTTCTTGAGAAAAGTCCTAAGGGAATGGCTTTATCAGCTTAATTATGTTTTTTAAACCACACAAAATGTTTACAGCTCTGCTCTTATAATGATGGATTCCATTGTCCTTGTAAACTGAACAAATCCCAAATAAGAAAGCATTGGTGAATGTCAGAATCTTCATGAAAACTGTGAAGAAGACATTTCTTCTTAAGAATCGCTGGTGAATGAAGTGCTTTAAAAAGACATTAATTCTTATTACTTAAATATTTAAACTGCTGCTTTTAAAGACCACAACCTTTACAGAGACCAGTGTAAGACTGTTGTAATATGTTAATAACATTTATTTATTTGTTATATATATATTATTTATATAAATGTATAAAAGTTATTAACATATATATTTTAAGAATATGTGATTGTTCTTGTAATAAGAAAAAAGACAAGAAAAATATATGAAAATGTTAATGAAGGTTTTTGACCAATAAAAATTTGTCGTACTTTTCATCTAAAATTATAAGGTTAAGAAAAATAGAAGATTTTCTTTTGTGATTCCAGCCCCTGTTTTAACAAATGAAGCAGGTAACTGACTTGTACTTGTTCTCCGGATGCACATTCCAGGTGTTAATTTATGACCTTGCTCATCACTTTCATCTACTGAGTCTGTAACATATCACTGCAAATTATAATAAAAGCACTGCATTTATAATAATATTCAGAATGTGAAAGTAGTTCATTGGGTTTTAAGTTAGTAAACCTTTATAGAACTGTGTACAAAACTCAGATCATGACAGTGGTGGGTCAGGGGTGCGGGTGGGGAGGGAGGTTGTTGGGGCCATGTTTGTAGACTTAAAGAAACCATATGACACCATTTAAAAAGGGTCCTTGTTGCCAAGCTTGATAGATATTGGTGTGACATGTGTAATAGATGAAGAGGTGGATTTTGGCCACCACTGCTTGTGAAGAACTGCCTGTGGCACTTTTCTTCATGTCTGAGGAGTTTATTTTAATCTTAACTGTCTCCCTAAATGATGTGTGAAGTGATTGATTCCACACCCACCTAATGCAAACCCATGAATATTCATTAATAGGTGGTAAAAACATGTGTGGTTTTGACATGTACACTGTGGAGGGGGAACAGGAGGAAGTGTATTTACTGTAACAGTGGGGTTATCAGAACCATTACCACCATCAGAACCATAAAAAAACTGTTGTTTACACAAAATAAAATGGAAATTGTGCACTTTTTTATTTAATTTAATTTAATTTAATAAAAAATAAAGCATTTGAGTAACAAGTGTAAACAAAATCTTATTAAAGAATATCTGGATACTATCCAGATAGGATCTAGATGTGAAATCTGTGTTGACTGTGTGAAAGTGAAAGCAATGAAGTTTCTGAACATTTGCAAGCTAAAACTTCTCTTGTAATGAAGGAGTGACAGTAAAGAAGTCGACCAGAGTTTGGTTAAATGTGTTTTAGCTGTTAAGGAAACTGTAATACACTTGCAAAAACAAGAAATCATGTTTGTAGGAGATATATGTGAGTGCATGAACCTTTAAACTGGTGATTAACATAAAGAATATTACAGAAAACAAGACCATCCCTTAAACCTTTAAAATGTTCTTCACACTCACACATATCTTCTACAAACATGGAGAAAACAGTAGTTCTTCTATGGTAACGCTCAAAGACCCCATTTGTAACACCTTTATTTTGAGTGTATTCTTTCATATCAACTAATGTGTATTCTTTACAGTGAGTCAAAATGTCATGATGAATGGACCAATAGAAATGCTTCAAACTGTCTTCCATTGAAAGTGAAGAAGCTTCTTCTGCTACTGTAAACTAAAAGGTTACAAAGTTTTGTGTAGCAGCGATGGTAAACACCATTATCTACTGTTAAAGTTGGGATAAATCCGCATAAGAATAAACTGTGCTGATATTATCTGAACTCTCTCTCTTTTTCTGTAGCTCTCCACAGTCATGAGTTCAGCTCTGCATGGTCTCCTGCTTTTCTCAGGTCAGTGGAGTTCATGATCATCTGTAAAATTCTCTGCTGCTTCATTACTGTACTGCCATGCTGATGAGAGCTTTAACCCCTACAGCTCTGTGGACTCTCTCCTTGTGTGGGACTCGTCAGTTTCATGTGGTGAAAGAAGGAAAGAACTGGACTGAAGCTCAAATATACTGCAGAGACAAGTTCACTGATCTGGTCACCATTGAGAGCCAAGAGAGACTGGACAGTGTAAAAGCTGCTTTTGATGGGACAGCAGGCCATTACTGGATAGGACTGAGGCAGAAACCAGGAGAGACCACCAGAGTAAGCAGTTAGTGTTCAATTATAAGGTGTATTAATTGTTTGATGAAATTGTGTAGAGTTAAAGGTGAATTAGGTGTACAAAGATCAAAACTCTTTAATTTATGAAAGATAATTTATCGTTATAATAAGATTATTTTGCATCACTTTCTGTGTGTTAGCTCTACTCATTCATTTTGCCAGTACTATTGTGGTACTATTGTGAACAGGCAGTGGATGATGTTAGGCCCTCATTATCGTGCCCCCGGGGGGGCGATCCCATTTCCATTGTTTTGTTCATGTGTTTCACCTGGGACTGGGGGTACTTAAGGAGCCTCCACTCCATGGTTCAACGCCGAGAATTGTATCGGTTGGAACCTTGTGGTTGCCCAAGAGGTTCCCTGTATGATTAGAGATGTGTTGAGGTCAGCTTCGGCTCGGTATCCGTGTTCAGGAGCTGGTCACACTGCTATTCACGTTGTTAGCAAGGTTTGCTCGCTCGCTCACTGTCAAGATTTGAGCTCAACTTACGTTAACCCCTGTTCAGCCCAGGCTCTGCCTGCAGGGTTTCTTTTGGGTCCCTTTTTGGTTTTCCCCCTGGCCCTAGCCATTCACAGCATTCACTGGGCTCTTTCTTTCTCCTTTGTTCTCCTTTAGTTACTTCACAGAATTTTATATATATATATATATATATATATATATATATATATATATATATATATATATATATATATATAAAGCATTGTATAAAATGTCATTTGGTACAAGTAGGATATACATGCATTTGCAAATATATTCACAATTGACCAATCTTAATATGTTTAAATACAATTAAGTGCATTTAGAGATATTTATTTTTTTGGTTCTCAATAATAATGCTTATATGAATTGCTGTTGTTAATTAATATCCACTGTTCAAGAATTAGTGGATCTTAGGTTGTACTGAGATCCTATTTTATTATGATATATTTATGAGAATCAGAAGTTTTTTCCCTGTAAACTATACCTACACTTCTGACAGACCTTAGAACTGAGAGTTCAGTTCTTTCAACTGTTCACTGATCAGGAATTAATTTGTCTCTAGAGCTGGATCTGGTCAGATGGGAGTAAATTCTTGTACAGTAACTGGTACCCTGGACAGCCAGACAACCCTGTGGGTGATATCTGTGTGCAGTCATGGAATGAATATGGATACAAATGGATTGATGTATTTTGCCATTGGGCAAATCCATTTATCTGCTATGAAGGTAAGTGATATTTAATAAACACAGCGCATCTGTTACTGTTTGTGTTTGGAACAGTTACACCGTTAAACGCAACCTGATATGAATAATGATGCTCTTATGTATGTAAACCAGGACAGATTTTAGCGAACAATTTGATGAAATGTTCCTCTCTTCTGCAGAGATCCCTCTCATCCTGATTAAACAGAACATGACATGGAGAGAAGCTCTGAGATACTGCAGAGAGAATCATGTGGACCTGGTATCTGTTCATACTGAGGACATTCAGAACCAGGTGGAGTTTGTTACTAAAAATGCCTCCACTGATAATGTATGGATGGGTCTGCGTCACACCTGCACTCTGAGCTTCTGGTTCTGGGTGAGTGGAGAGTCCATCTGCTACCAGAAATGGGCTCCAGGGAACGGGACGGTGGAGGAAGACTTCAGTGGAGGAGAAAGAACAGGAGCGGTTCAGTCTGGAAGTAAGAAGTGGGTCAGTCTGCCAGAGACCCAGAAACTCAACTTCATCTGTAGCACCACCTAGAGCAGGTCTGAGGATTATATATGTATCAACAGCTGGATTTTGTGGCTGTCATTGCAAAAACATCTTATCTCCAAAATGTTAAGGATGCAAAACATTCACCTGCATCTTAGCCGCATAGTTCAGGATCCAACTGATCTTTCATAGCCATTTGTTCAACAACATGCTTCTGATACATCTTTTGTCATGGAAAGATACCATATTATTTCAACAATATTAATATTCATAAGACTGATGCTGTTTTATTCTTTCTTCCTTAGACCAATATTAATTGGGTTATTTATAATAAGCTACTCTTTGGTCACTTATAATGGCAATTTCCGGTATGTAAAGATACCTAAGAACACATTACTCCAGTTACAGATATTACAGTAAAGGTACGTACAAAATTAATTTTAAAGTGCTGCTACTAGTTTACTAGTTTAAATCATGGAATTGTTTTGAGCCAGATCTGTTTTGAGCCAACATCATCTAATATTCTTAAACAAGATTATTTAAGTAGGCCTCTTAGAGCCATGGTCAACTAGTTGAGTCCAGACTAACAGGGTAAAAGCATGTAGCTTTATTATTTTATAATTGAGCTCTATAACTTGACTGTTACTTCATGTTTATTTTGTCCAATGACTTGTCCAATGAATTAATGTTATTAATTCTTAACTAAATGTTTTATTAATACAATATGTAAATATTCATCCAAGCTTTATCAACTTCTAAGTCTATTCCTGATCTCAGGAATGTACTAATCACTTATATGGTTAGGTAAAGCACTTTGAATTGCCACTGTGTGTTAAAGGTGCTATACAAATAAATGTTTATTGGCTTGCTTTAAGTGTATTTTCAGTTTCTTTAAATTACAGGGTAGGTAGTAATGCACTAAAATACTTCTAGAAATAGTTGTGTAAAAATACAATAACCACAACATAGCCAAAGGTTTCTAATCTACAAATGTTATGATTTAGTTTATGCAGTACAACCTTTAATTGTTTACAATAGCCTATATTATGGAGAATGAAAATCCAAAATCAATTCTTAAACTTTTATTAATCACAAGATAAACTATGGGCAAAGTATTGGGACACTGTTTATTTTTAAATGATTAAAAAGGGTATTAAATTAAAAGGTTTATCCTGCTTTTGTTGGACTTTCTGTCCCTACTGTCCAGAGAATGCTTTCTTTTAGGTTTTTGAAACATTGGAAGAATAGAAAGTTAGTGAGGGCAGGATTATGAATAATCATTATCCCACCTGATCCTCAACCCAAATATATTAGATGGAGCACATACTTCCAGAGAACACTATAGCCCTTCCAGTCCTCAAGATACTGTGTGCTGCCCCAAACCCACCAGACATTTAGAAGACACCTGGTTATGTATTCAGGAACCATCTCCACCGAATATGGAGCTGGAGAGGGTGAGGTCACTGTACAGCAATGACTTGGTGGAGGTTAGGAGCACTTGGACTGCTAAATGTAGGCCAAGTCCTTATGTTCCATCCAGACCAGGAAGCCAATGCCTCAACTGCTAGTGCTAGCTTAACTGCTAGTAACTCCTGATCACCCACATCATAGTTGTGCTCCACTGTGGTGACATAATGCAGAAAGGTGGCACAGAGATCTAACTTCTAGGCAGGACCAGAGTGCTGTGACCGGAGCACACCTAAGGCATTCACCTCAACCCCAAAGGAGAGCTTGGGATCCAGAAGCTGGAGGACCAGAGCCATGTTCAGGCAACACATGATTTCCTCAAATGTTTCCAAATGCCACCCAGAAAGGAGAAAAAGACTTTTCCAGCTTCACTAATAAATGGTTCACTAGGGGCTAAATGGAGAACCCAGAGCTACACTGTTGTCTGTTCTTGCTTTTGTCAAGATTTCATCCTGGAAGACATAACAGTCAAGAGTCTTCCTCAGGACCCCATTAATGTACCTTTGGGAGGTTGCCTGAGTTCATCAGCCCAAAGGGCATGACCAAATGTTCATAATGGTTTGACACACATATCAGGGGAGTCTTGGGAATTGGGGAGGGGGGGTGTTTCATAGGAGGACTATTCCTGCACCATTCCTCCTACCTGTATGGTTAGGCTAAGGGTTTGATCAAGTTTAGTTTGATCAATTTAGTGTGCAAGGAAGATCTTAAATGGCCAAACTGAAAGGTGGTCTTTAGCACAACAGAGGTCCACTGGCTTTTCTGCCACGAGTGTAAGGAACTCAGTAGCAAGTCAATAATCACTCTTTGTTATGTATGCCAATTAGATGGTAACTGCTAATTATAAAACACAGACTCTGAACCACTACTACACCCCCTCCCGAGAGGCAAAACAGCAAAACGGATCATTCCTCAATCCTGTTCCTGCCCATCTGTAGGCAGAAGCTCAAATAGGAGCTGCCCACCATCAGGGTGGTTTTCCAGACAGTTTTAATAATGTGGACTGGGTGATTTGTCAAACAAAATTTGAATAGTATGCAGACTCATATGGAAGTGCATAGAGGAAACAAAGACTGTTTGTACTTACCACAATCAGAAGCCATGGTACACAGTGCTGGTACACAGTGCTGCTTTCAGATCTGGAAAAAGTATAAAGTAGTATAAAATAGGCAGCTATGCTCTCCATAAGACCATAAAAACAGCAAAATGTAAATACAGAGCTGAAGTAGAAGCACAGTTTAGTTTCACCAATACCAGAAGCATGTGGCAGGGGTTAAACACAATCACAAACTTTAAAGGAAGTTCTTGCTTTGTGTTAAACACAAGGCAAACCACGCTGCACCCCTGAAGAAAGCACCATCCACCCTCCAAAGCTGATGTGTGCAGATCCCTTAAGTGATTCAACACGCATACATCTGCTGGCCCAGATGGCATACCCATACAGACCTAAAGCATGCACCAGTCAGCTAGCTGGAGTCTTTGCAGACTCTCTCAGTCATGCCGGCGTACTTCAAACTGACCACCATTGTTCCTGTTCCAAAGACAGCCAGCATTATCTGCTTAAATGACTGGTGCCCAGTTGCTTTAACCCCTATCATAAGCAAGTGCTTTGAGAAGCTGGTCATCTGTTCCTCATTACCTGCCACCCTGGATCCACTGAAATTTCAGATCTATCATTTAAGCAACATATAGCTAATATTAGCCTTTCTACTTCTTCAAAACAGTGCCAAATGAAGAAATTCCTTACAGGACGCAGAAAAGCTAGAACACACTTTTATTACCTCAAGACTAGATGACTGGAACCTCAATAAACTGTAACTAGTTCAAAATGCTCACAGTTAAATTCTGTATTGAGTACAAAATTCTTCTATTAACATATAAAGCATTATATGGCCTCGCATCTAAGTACCTGCAAGATGTTATTGCATATTATGAACCATCAAGATTACTTAGATCTCATGGTGCTGATTTTTTACTCGCCCCCAATATTCAGAAAGCCTCAGCAGGGGGAAGACCCTTTTCATTTTAAGCCCTCCATCTCTGGAATAACCTTCCAGATAATGTTCGGGACTCAGACACAGACTTAATCTTTAAATATTTTAAAACTCATCTGTTTAGTTTAGCTTTTGGTAATTAATGTTTCCCCTTAGATAAAGGTTGTAGGTCCAGGGGTTCGTGACACAGGGAATTGTAGTACACTGAGATGCTGTCAATTTTTTTCTTTCCACTGTTGCCGTTGGCTTGCTCACTGGGGGCCTTAGATTTTTCATGTCTTTTTATGTTAAATTTTTTTTCTGTCTTTTACCAATTACTGATTGTGAAAAAGTTGCTTTATGACATCAACCATTGTAAAAAGCATTATACAAATACATTTGATGTAATTTGATTTGAATTTGCATACAGGCGGAACAGATCCACAACCTTTCTCTTAACATCAGGAAGACCAAGGAGCTGGTTGTGGACTTCAGAAAACAGGAGAGAGTGCAAACCCCAATCTCCATCAATGGGACCACTGTGGAGAGGGTCCTCAGATGCAAATCTTAAGAATTTTCTTAAAATTCAAAAAGTCTGTCAGATTCATGATGTGTTTTTAAACTGCTGAACTGTTCACAGCTCTGCTCTTATAATGATGTTTGTTTTAAAGAATGACTTGAGGGATTATACATGTCTAGCAACTTTTTAAAAGAACCGTGCATTTTCTCTTACTGTGTCAAAAATATCAATGTAATAAAATGATTGGACTTCAAGTGAAAAGTGAACCTTGATTTTAGACAATGATCCATTTTGCTTGCTGTCTGCAATCGTCTCAAGACATTGAAGGCATTCATTTTTCCTTCTCTGCTTTTTTATTGTCCAGCTTTTCCATCCATAATGAAATTTAGTAAGAAAATACTGAATATTCAATAATATAAATTATTGTTTGCTATTTCATTATTACACTCAAGTCATTCGTTTTTTAGCTTTCCTTGTCAAACAAACTGAGAACAGCTGATTACTGATTTGATTTGAATTTGCATACAGGCGGAACAGATCCACAACCTTTCTCTTAACATCAGGAAGACCAAGGAGCTGGTTGTGGACTTCAGAAAACAGGAGAGAGTGCAAACCCCAATCTCCATCAATGGGACCACTGTGGAGAGGGTCCTCAGATGCAAATTCCTTGGTGTTCACATTACCGAGGAACTTGGTATGGACATGGACAGAACACACCACACGAGTGTGAAGGCACAACAGCACCTCTTCTACCTTCAGATGGCTAAGTAGGTTTGTTATGAACCCCTGCAGCCCAGCTTTTGCTAAGTTCTAAGACAAAGGTACACGCAATGTGTATCTCTGTCTAAGCCCTTTTCAAGCCCTCTTCCCAAGTGTTGGCAGTTGAGCTTTTATAAAAGAAACTACTTATAAAAGTCAGACTGTGGCTAGTCTCAGCCTCAGATGCTCTGTCCACTCACAAAAACAGAATCTGAGAACTTTGGCACATTAAGCAACCAAAATTTTTTTTTAGTCCAATTTGAAAGACACTAAATATATCATTTAAAACTTTTCTTTGAAGATTTAAAAAAAGGTTAAGCAATATATTCATAGCTGTTTCTAGCAAGGTGGTTTTGTTTACAGCTCTGTTTTGAAAATCAATTGGGCATACTGGTCACTCTAAAAAAGCTATCTGTGGTCATTCATTCTGTATGTCAAAAAAGTCTAATTGAATGAATTCCATTTGTGAAATGTATGCATTTTAATAGAAAAGGAAAACATTAAAAAGAAACATGCTTCAAAACATCTTTTAAGTGATTCATCCTTTTGATTACATAAAGAATCAATTTATAACAGAGACATGTGGAGAGTGTGAAGAAACCTTTAAAGGTCTAAAGAAAGTAAATAAAACACACAATTCTGAGTAAATTTACCTTTACATATTTTCTTGGACACAGAAATATACATGGTGTCAGATCTAGTGTGGTGCAAGTGTTGAACTGCTTGCTGGTCAAGAGACAGGAAGTCAAACATTTAAATCCCATCAACACCACAGCCAGACATGGTCTGTGTCTGAGAATACAGAAGCCTCCCACCCATGTAATAGTGAAGTTGTAATATGCAAATGGGAGTAAACAGTAAACACAAAGAGGGGGAGGAGCCACAGACTAAACATCTTACACATAATTGAATTCATTTGAAACTTAGTAATTTTTTGAGGCTCAACTTAAAATGGCTTGTTAACTGTAATCAGTTACTGTAACTGTAATCAGTTGATTTATCATTTAAATTTGGCCCTAATTTAATGTTGTTTTGTCCACAACATCAGTGATTGCAAACACTGTGTCCCACCTGTTTCACATGTGCATCTGTTGTGCTTCTGCATGTCTGTTTATTTGCATTTGTTCACACCATGCAAATGATCACAAGAAAAAGACACACAGAATGGATAAAGAAGCCTACAAGTTCTTATGTTCCCACACTGAACTCACAGCGTAGAACAGATGGACTAACAGAGCAGCTTCTGAATCAGTAACAGGTAAGAAACCTCTTTAAGACACTGTAACTCATTAAGACACTAAAACTCGTACTTGAAAACAAGTTCTCTTAATATTTACACAAGCATATATTCTTGCCCATTTGTATCCATGTGTATAAAATATGTAAAGAACATGAATGAAATATAGATCTTTAACTAATTTAAGTTGTTCTTGCACATTTATTCACTTTTCAACTGAAACTACAGATCTTTTTGTGGATGCAGTGTTCACTGTGAATCTAATCATTTTCAACCACTACTGTGAGTTAGAATTAATTACCAGGGGTTGGATTCACAAGACCTTCCCTAAGAAACAACTAATGTGGAAGCTTAAGGTGAAAAATAAGAAGCTTATAATAATTAGCCTCATTCAACAATATCTTCTTAAGAATTTTCTTAAATTTAAAAAGTCTGTCAGATTCATGATGTGTTTTTAAACTGCTGAACTGTTCACAGCTCTGCTCTTATAATGATGTTTGTTTTAAAGAATGACTTGAGGGATTATACATGTCTAGCAACTTTTTAAAAGAACCGTGCATTTTCTCTTACTGTGTCAAAAATATCAATGTAATAAAATGATTGGACTTCAAGTGAAAAGTGAACCTTGATTTTAGACAATGATCCATTTTGCTTGCTGTCTGCAATCGTCTCAAGACATTGAAGGCATTCATTTTTCCTTCTCTGCTTTTTTATTGTCCAGCTTTTCCATCCATAATGAAATTTAGTAAGAAAATACTGAATATTCAATAATATAAATTATTGTTTGCTATTTCATTATTACACTCAAGTCATTCGTTTTTTAGCTTTCCTTGTCAAACAAACTGAGAACAGCTGATTACTGACATATCTTCCTGAAACATATTGGGTATAAATAAAATCAATGATTTACATAAGATACACTGTTGATAAGGTACAAGAAAACAATGTACCCTGTGTTTAATGCATGTCTGTGTTCATTTAGACTTACAGCAAAAAACAACTTTACCAATTTTACATATCTTTACATATTTCTACACATCTTTACATTTCTTCACAGCATTAAATGTCATGTAAATTCCTAAATTCTATGTGGCTTTATATATATATATATGCACACACACTGTATATATATATACACATATACATACACTGTATATATATACAGTGTATCACAAAAGTGAGTACAACCCTCACATTTCTGCAGATATTTAAGTATATCTTTTCATAGGACAACACTGACAAAATGACACTTTGACACAATGAAAAGTAGTCTGTGTGCAGCTTATATAACACTGTAAATTTTAATTTCTTCCCTCAAAATAACTCAATATACAGCCATTAATGTCTAAACCACTGGCAATGAAAGTAAGAGACTACACCCCTAAATGTCCAAATTGAACACTGCTTGCTATTTTACCTCCAAAATGTCATGTGACTCGTTAGTGTTAGTTCCAACATGGCACCTCATGGCAAAGAATTCTCTGAGGATCTTTAAAGATGAATTGTTGCCCTACATCAAGATGGCCAAAGCTACTAGAAGATTGCCAACACCCTGAAACTGAGCTGCCGCACATTGGCCAAGATCATCCAGCATTTTAAAAGAGCAGGGTCCACTCAGAACAGACCTCAGAACCGACAGTTGGTCATCCAAAGAAGTTAAGTGCACATGCTCAGTGTCACATCCAAATGCTGTCTTTGAAAGAGAGTCGCAGAAGTGTTTTCAGCAATGCTGCAGAGATTGAAGAGGTGGGGGGTCTGACTGTCAGTGCTCAGACCATACGCCGCACACTACATCAAATGCATGGCTGTCACCCCAGAAGGAAGCCGCCTCTTAAGTCTGTACACAAGAAAGCCTGCAAACAGTTTGCTGAAGACATGGATTACTGGAACCATGTCCTGTGGTCTAATGAGACCAACATTAAATTGTTTGGTTTAGATAGTCTCAAGCATGTGTGGCGGCAATTAGGTGAGGAGTACAAAGATAAGTGTGTCATACCTACAGTCAAGCATGGTGGTGGGAATGCCATGGTCTGGGGCTGCATGAGTGCAGCAGGTGTTGGGGAGTTACATTTCATTGAGGGACACATGAACTACAATATGTACTGCGAAATATTGAAGCAGAGCATGATCCCCTCCTTTCGGAAACTGGGTCACAGGGCAGTGTTCCAGCATGATAATGACCCCAAACACACCTCTAAGACGGCCACTACTTTATTGAAGAGGCTGAGGGTAAAGGTGATGGACTGGCCAAGCAGACCTAAATCCAATAGAACATCATTGGGGCGTCCTCAAGCGGAAGGTGGAGGAGCGCAAAGTCTTGAATATCCGCCAGCTCCATGATGTCGTCATGGAGGAGTGGAAAAGCATTCCAGTGGCAACCTGTGAAGCTCTGGTAAACTCCATGCCCAGGAGAGTTAAGGCAGTTGTGGTAAATAATGGTGGCCACACAAAATATTGACACTTCAGGAACTTTCACTAAGTGGTGTACTCACTTTCGTTGCTGGTGGTTTAGACATTAATGGCTGTATATTGAGTTATTTTGAGGGAAGAATAAATCTACACTGTTATATAAGCTGCACACAGACTTATTTTCATTGAGTGTCAAAGTGTCATTTTGTCAGTGTTGTCCCATGAAAAGATATACTTAAATATCTGCAGAAATGTGAGGGCTGTACTCACTTCTGTGATACACTGTAATCAAAAATAGCAACTTTACACAAGAAGAAAAAATCCAGGTCATTTTGGATAATTTGTATTGCTCCGTCTATGTTGGATCTACTCTGTTCTTCTGAAATCACGGATTGTGGTTGATGGTACACATAACATTATTAAAATAAATACCATCACTGAAATATGATAATCTTATATACTCCCTATAAAGTCTGACCTGGTGTGTCTCTCTCTCTCTCTCTCTCTGTCTGTCTCTCTGTAGTTCTCCACAGTCATGAGTTCAGCACTGCATGGTCTCCTGCTTTTCTCAAGTCAGTGGAGTTCATGATCATCTGTAAAACTCTCTGTTGCCTCATTACTGTACCGCCATGCTGATGAAAGCTATAACCCCTACAGCTCTGTGGACTCTCTACTTGTGTGGGACTTGTCAGTTTCATGTGGTGACAGAAGGAAAGAACTGGACTGAAGCTCAGAAATACTGCAGAGAGAAGTTCACTGATCTGGCCACCATTGAGAGCCAGGAGGAAATGAATGCTTAAAAGCTGCTTTTAATGGACCAACAGGCAATTACTGGATAGGACTGAGACAGAGATTTGATAACACAGATGTAAGCAATGGGTTTAAGAAACAAAAAACTAACAAAACACATAGTTGAACTGTTTTTTATTGATATCCCTTCCTAAAGGAAATAAGTAACCTAATCAAAATCTAAGAAGCTTCCAAAAAACAATCTAACAAGTTAGTAACTTCTGGTCAGACTAATCTAATCTCTATTCACATCACATAAGTGTAAAATCTCCTCATTTTGTATCTAGCTCTCTTCTACATCTCAAATCTTTCTGCTGTCTATCAGAGAGGAACGACACATCATGCTTTTCTCATTTGTCTCAAGAATTTACAACAGTTAAGTGCTGCAGTTAATGTCTGTATGTTGTCTAAGATTGTCCATAGCATTGCACCCTCACGTTTTAAGAGCTTTGTATAGCTTTGTTTTGGGAATTAGTGCAGAAGGTTTGTCTCCAGGGGGCAGTGTAAAAATGGCTGCTGTTGCTTTAATCTGCGTTTTCTCACGAAGCTGCTAAACAATGGAATTAAACATCCTATCGTTTTGAATGTTAGTATGTCATATGTACATATCAATCTGTATGTGAGTGTATGTGTGAGTTAAAAAAAAAGAAATATTTGCATTATTGTCCATAGTGAGTTGTCTGTGAGCCATAGTTGTGTATTGTAGTGAGTGAGGGTCCAGTTTGTGTATGTAGATACTTTAATTTAGTGTCCTAGTCCCTGTCCCCATTCAGGGCACGGATGGCTTGTGGAAAGAAGCTCCTCCTCATTCTCTCTGTGTTAGCCTTCAGGGTTCTTAAGCATTTCCCCGAGGGCAACAGAGAAAACAGTCCATTGTTGGGATGACTGGGGTCCTTCACAATCTTCTTGGCCTTGGTCCAACACCGCTTCTTGTAGATGGACTGCAGGTCAGGAAACTTCATCCTAGTGATTTGCTCTGCTGAACGTCTCACTTGTCGTAGCGCTTGCCTGTCCTGCTTGGTGCTGTTCCCGAACCAGACTGTGATGTTCCCCGTGAGGATGCTATCGATGGTGCAGGAGTAGAAAGATCGTAGTACCTTGGAGGGTAGTCTGAAGTCCCTCAGCCGTCTCAGGTGGTATAGGCGCTGACGAGTCTTCTTCATTATGGTGTTGATGTGGTCCTGAGAGATGGTCACTCCAAGGTATTTGAAGCTTTCTACCCTTCCCACTGCCATTCCACTGATGTGTACAGGTTGATAGCTCCTCTGCTGTTTCCTGCTAAAGTCCACAATCAGCTCCTTCGTTGTGCTGGCATTTAGCTGGAGATTATTATCCTGGCACCAGTTCTCCAGGGTTCTAATCTCTTCCAGGTAGGCCTTCTCGTCATTTCCTGAGATCAGGCCCACCACAACTGAGTCGTCAGCAAACTTAATGATGTCAGCTTTTTATTTTATAATATTTAACATTTTTAACCATTCTTAAGGACAGGGAAATGTATAGATGTTAATTGATGAGGGTCCTGTATGCATTTGGGTCAGCTGGGGTGCATAAATTTTACAGTGTGTGCCATATACAATACATATAGTCATAAATTGAAATTGACATGTTGTAAAGGGTCAGGCTGTGCTAAAAGCGGCCAGCAGAGGGTGACGGTGACCTAGTTGTCACACCTGGTTGTCACTGAATTTAAGACTGTGGCAAACAGCACTTTTCTGTCACACCTTTGTAAAGTTGAAAAGAGCTAAAAAGGAAGTTGAATAGATAGAGGCAAGAGAGCTCAGCTGTGATTTCAGCTAAAAAAGGAGAAAATAAGTTGAACTGACAGAAGAGTCAAAGACAAACATCACATCTCTTCAGTGGGTGTATGTGTTTTTTGAATATAATTACACTCTTAAAAATAAAGATGCTAGAACGATTCTTCATGGTTTACTTTTTATGAAGGCTGAAACTAATCACATTAACTACAATTAAGGAGGGCATTTTTTAACTTAAAATGCATCTAGATTACACATCAATCTGAAAGCTAAGAAAAACATCTGAAAAGGACACCTGGGCTAGGCAGTAGGTCTACTACTGTGTCTGAAAGTGGTAGAGAAAGCTGCTGTAGTATGAGGCTCCACCAAGTGGTCACTTTATTAACCTCTGCAAAGATTCTAAGTTGGATGTGTTTTGCATTAAAATAACTTGCCTGAATCTTCGTAATGAATCTGTTTCCAGAGCTTCCCTCCTTTAGCTCTTGTATGATGCACCAAGCCTCACACATAGAGCATATTAATAAAGCATCTTAGCATCCACTTAGGAAGCAACACTGATTGACAATCAATTGCACATGCTGTTGTGCAAATGGAATAGACAACAGGTGGAAATTATTGGCAATTAGCAAGACACACTCAATAATTGAGTGGCTCAGCAGGTGGGGACCACAGACCACTTATCAGTACCTATGCTTTCTGGCTGATGTTTTGATTACATTTGAATGTTGGAGGTGCATACACACTCGTGGTAGCATGAGACGGACTCTACAACCCACACAAGTGGCTCAGGTAGTGCAGCTCATCCAGGATGGCACATCAATGCGAGCTGTGGCAAGAAGGTTTGCTGTGTCTGTCCGTACACCAGGAGACGTGGCAACAACCCAGCAGCAGGACCGCTACCTCCACCTTTGTGCAAGGAGGAACAGAAGGAGCACTGCCAGAACCCTGCAAAATGACCTCCAGCAGGCCACAAATGTGCATGTGTCTGCACAAACGGTTAGAAACTCCATGAGGATGGTATGAGGGCCTGACGTCCACAGATGGGGGTTGTGCTTACAGTCCAACACCATGCAGGTCGCTTGGCATTTGCCAGAGAACACCAGAATTGGCAAATTCACCACTGGCGCCCTGTGCTCTTCACAGGTGAAAGCAGGTTCACATTGAGCACATGTGACAGATGTGACAGTCTGGAGATGCCGTGGAGAGCGATCCGCTGCCTGCAACATCCTTCAGCATGACCGGTTTGGCAGTGGGTCAGTAATGGTGTGGGGTGGCATTTCTTTGGAGGGCTGCACAGTCCTCCATGTGCTCGCCAGAGGTAGCCTGACTGCCATTAGGTACTGAGATGAGATCCTCAGACCCCTTGTGAGACCATATGCTGGTGCGGTTGGCCCTGGGTTCCTCCTAATGCAGGACAATGCTAGACCTCATGTGGCTGGAGTGAGTCAGCAGCCTGCAAGATGAAGGCATTGAAGCTATGGACTGGCCCGCCCGTTCCCCAGACCTGAATGAAACTGAGCACATCTGGGACATCATGTCTCGCTCCATCCACCAATGTCACATTGCACCACAGTCCAGGAGTTGGCGGATGCTTTAGTCCAGGTCTGGGAGGAGATCCTCATCAGGAGCATGCCCAGGCTTTGTAGGGAGGTCATACAGGCATGTGGAGGCCACAAACAATACTGAGCCTCATTTTGACTTGTTTTAAGGACATGGCATCAAAGTTGGATCAGCCTGTAGTGTGTTTTTCCACTTTAATTTTGTGTGTGACTCCAAATTCAGGCCTCCATTGGTTAAAAAAATTGATTTCCATTGATGATTTTTGTGTGATTTTGTCAGCACATTCAACTTTGTACAGAACAAAGTATTCAATGAGTATTTCATTCATTCATATCTAGGATGTGTTATTTGAGTGTTCCCTTTATTTTTTTTGAGCAGTGTATATTAGTATACATACCCTTGGATGTTTCTGTTTTTTTGCTTTTATTAATGGAATCATTGTGTTATACATAGTTTACAAAAAAATATAAATAAAACAATGTCAATTGGATAAAAATATAATGTACAATAAGTGACCAATCAAATTCAACAAAGGCTTAGCAGGCAGTTGGTGCTCACAGTCTCACAACTGGTGAAATGTAGAACTGGAGATTGGTTAAGTGCAGTGAATGTGTCTCAAATGATTGTAGTATAAAGTCACCTGTCTGGAAGGTCCAGGCACTGGTTAATCCATATTCCTGGCTACAGATGCACAATGAGGACACAAGCACTCCACTCAAGTCAGACAAAAACTTTCTGAAGAGTATAAGTCAGAGGATGGATACGAAGGTCACTGAATATTTTGGTAAAATCCATAATTTAAGAAAAGAAAGGAATAGAAGCAAGTGTAAAGCTGCCTAGAGCAGGCCGTCCTCAAAAATGTTAGCACTTCAATACAAAGAGTCCGATTAGAATAGTGCAGGAAACAACCCAAAGCAGGATAAACAGAGTTATCTGAAGCCAGAACAGGAGAAGACAGCTATCAAAAGGCATTCTCAGTTTGCAACAATGGGTTGGCAATACTTCACAAAGAAACAGACACATTGAGCAGGTATTTATTCAAGACTTGGTGATTGTGAACAGGTGTGTATGGTCATGAGAGCCTGATCGGGAGAACAGTCTCTGATTGGCTGAGGTAGATTTTGTGACTGTGATGGCATTTGATGGGTGACTGGGAGTTGTAGTTGAGCTGGTCAACATGGGTGGAGGAAAAACACTGTGGCGTGATGGACGATTTGGAACTTTTAGCACAGCTAAAATATGAATCTAAGTGGATGGATGTAGGGGATTTGACACTCAAACCAAAAATTTACTTTTTACCGTTTTCTAATAAAGACTCCATCTAACCCAGAAAAAAACAGGTCAGAATAACCAGTGAAAGCCCAATACTGTCATGTCCATAATGACTGTATGTATACGTCTATCCCTAACTGTAGCAAGGGATTAAAAACATTAAGAAAAACAGTTGGGATGAGGTCAGGACAAACATCTGGGCCATGCTCAAGACTAAAACTAGCTTTCTAAAATGTCTGAGGCCTCTGGGTGTCTGATGGCAGGTTTATAGAGGCAGCAATATCTTTACAGTAAAGGCAGGATGGTGACTATATTGGTAGAGGACCACCTGAAAGCTGCACTGTGTAGAATCCTGCTGAGGCTCTCATGAGGTTCTAAGCTCTTTAGAAGGGGGAATCAAATTTGCATTTGGTCAGCATAGCCATATAATGAACGGAGACTGGTTGATCAGGTAGCGCATCATGCAAATCAGAGTGAGCCTAGAGGAAGTTATTATGATGCAACTTACATGTCTCTTCAACCTGCAGGTTTGAGAGAGGCAGCTACACTAAACAGCTAATACCTCTGGTTTCAAAGCTAAAAAGCTTGTACATTGTGCAGCTGCACATTTGGAGAATAGGATGGTTAGAAAGCAGATGGCTGCGCCCACAAAAGTTTCTAAGCTTTTAAAGCCAGATTGTAGCATAGATAAACTTTGAGGAACTGCTTCGCCCGTTTAAGCGTGCCCTCCATTTTTTTAGTTCTTAAGCAGCATTCCTAAACTGAAGGTCAGATTTATTGAATATATAATGTCCAGATTGTAACTTTATTAAAATATAAATACAATTTTTATTAATGTCAAGGCCATGATTAAATGCTTAAGTTAAAATAAACTTATGATGACAAAGACAATTTACAAAATACAATTAATATTTAATATTAAAAGAAATAGGAAATCCAGGTAATTCCAAAGGGTTCACTCACTTTTTCACACTTGATTTTTCCGGAGGCACCCAGCGCGCCCTCTCGAGCCACAGTGGTGCCCATCGCGCCCTCTCAGGCCACGGCGGCGCCCATCGCACCCACCGAAGCCAAGATGGCGCCCAGCGCACCCTCCGAACCCAAGACGGCGGCCCCGTGCGCCTCTCAAGTCACGTCGGCGCCCCCATACGCTTCTGTTCATGTCTCAGCAGTGGCTTCTGCACCCCCTAACAGGCAAGCAGGGCCAGCTGCCCCAGGGTCAAGGTCTGGTCTGGCGGTGGTACCCATGACTGCCCCAAAGCAAGTGGTACCGGCTGGCCGAGGTCTAGCGAAGGTGGGGCTTGCTGCCCCAGTGCCCTCGAGGACGGCGCCCTCCACGTCGGCCCCTTCGAAGACCGCGCCCTCCGCATTGGTCCCTACGTCGGCATCCTCCGCATCGGCTCCGGCGTCTGCTAAGACGCCCTCCGCAGCAGTGCACATGACAATGACGCCCACTGCGTCGTTTATAGAGCCTGTGGCCCCTAGGATTGCGCCTGCCTGGGGCACTGATCATCATCGGCCCCCAGGGGGCCCCACACAAGTTAAGTGGTCTTTCTTTGAGTTCTGGTTTGTCACGGTCATGTTCATGTTTTCACCCCAGTCTTGTTTATGGTCCATGTTTTTCAGCTACGCCTGTGGGGTCCGGGTCCCTGGACGTGGTCACCCTGGAGGAAATGCCGCCAGGGCCTGCAGAGGCAAGGGGACCCCCATTCACACGGTCTGCCAGGGGCTGGGTTCCCAGAGGCGTGGGGGCAGGAGGCTCACAGGCGATCACGAACTCCCCCTATCACAGTAATGTCACAGACTCTAATTATTAAATAACTTTTATTTTGACTTTTATAACTTTTATCATGTTTTGTTCTCGCTTCACGGTTCAGTTGCCTTCCTGTGTCTGACTTCACGCTCTATTGATGTGTTTCACCTGTGGGCTGGTGTATTTAAGGAGGGCTAGCGCAAGCAGCCAGTGCTGAGAATTGACTTTAGTTAACTCTTAGTAGCTCTGGTTATCGCAGGTCAACACTGGGTTGGATGTAGTGTCTCGTTATCTGTTGGGCTCTCCATTGGCCTCTGCTAATGTAAGCTAAATCTCCTCTGTCTAGGGACTCAAGTGTGGCTGCCGAACCGCTATTGCCTGCTCACCTTCGGTCATGGAGCACCGTAAGGAGTATCATGGGCTTGTTCATGGGAGTGCGCTGAACTCTCCTCGCTTCGTTCATGAAGCTCATATCAAGGAAGTCCGCTCTGGTGCGTGCTCTAGTTATCGCCTGTGTTCTGGTAAGCTAGCACCGTCATAGTATTGGTTCTGATGTTTGGGTTTGGCAGCGGATCCCTCAGCTCCGGAGGTCCAGTAAGTCTCAGAAGCACCTGACCCGCGCTGTCTTTCTGTTTCACGGCTTTCCCCAGGCACTGCCTGTAGGTTTAGGTTTTCTGTATCGTTCTGGCTCAGCCCTGGCATGCTAGCCTAGCCCTCGTCCCTCACCAGCCACAGGTGTTCTCTTTTGTTTGGTTGTCACGTTTGTCTTTTGTTTATCGTTAACCCTGTTAGTCTGTTGCTGCTTTTTCCTTGTTTTCTGCCCTGTTTGAGTTAATAAACTCTCTCGCTTTGGTCCATCCCCTGCAAGTGTTCTCCCTCATTGTCTGACCCAGTGGATCATGACAATAATGACCATTTATCACTTTTTCAGAAAAAAAGACAATAGGCCATGGATTTTCTAATGCTATTTAACAGCAGGTGTAAAATGCACTTTAAATAAATAATCATAACGTGAACATTTTTTTGGGGGGTATAATAGGTAATGCCACTAAATAAATAATTCTAGTTCTTTATCAGGAGAAATTAATTTATTAATAACACTGCTTAAAATGTCTAGAGCTGGACTATCTAAACCAGCTGCCTGCAGAAGCTGGTCTTGAGCTGGATTTGTTAGTGGAAGCTAATTTGAAGATTTTGGCAGGAAAGACTGTGTGCTGCACTATGTTTTCCAAGATTACCAATAAAGCCTGACTCTGATTGTGATACGATTTTGATAGATCCCCCTCCTGTGAGGAGGCACAGGTGGCACAGATACTTTGTGGTTGTTAAAGTCTGTGGGCACACTTTAGATGTTGCATGGTATACAACACTCAAATCCAGAAGATGAGCCAAAGATGTCCTCAGAGGTGTGATGCTTCTGTGTAGCATAGCCTACATATAAGTTAGGAATATGTAGCTCCTAACTACCTAATTTACACATTAAAATTATTACTGTAAATTGAGTAACCACTCCCATATCAGTCATTTATGCCAAGATTTCCTGTCCTATGTGAATCTGTCACAGTAATGTCAATTACATTATTCCACTCTACCTCTCCATGTAGAACTAATCATGTCTAAAAAGGGGCTTTAGCCACTGTTCTTAAATGTAAAACTGTACCAAAGAAACAAATTAAGGCCCTTTTAAGGTGCCCCCATCACTTAGGGGTCCACTATTCTCAGTTGATAGACACTCCAAACACCCTCAGTGCTCTGTTTATTACTAAAACTAAAAAGTGCAGGTGAATTGAACAGTGTTGGTTTTCTGGTTGCAGGATGTCTGTATTAGCAAGTGAACAGTCAGTTTGTAAGGTGATGATGGTGTTCAAAGCAGGAAAAATGGATACACACGTGGACATAATTGTTGGTACCCCTCAGTTAATGAAAGAAAAACCCACAATGGTCAGAAATAACTTGAATCTGACAAAAGTAATGATAAACAAAAGTTCTATTAAAATGAACAAATGAAAACCCAACATTGATGTTGAACCATGTTTCAACAGAATTATTAAAAATAGTAAACTCATTAAACAGGCCTGGACAAAAAGTACGGTACCCCTGAAAATAATGTAACCAAAGGGACACGTTAAATCAAGATGTGTCCACTAATTAGCATCACAGCTGTCTACAATCTTGTAATCACTCAGTGGGCCTATATATAGGGCTACAGGTAGTCACTGTGCTGTTTGGTGACATGATGTGTACCACACTCAACATGGACCAGAGGAAGCTGGAGATTAGAAAGAAAATTATAGACGAGCATGTTAAAGGTAAAGGTTATAAGACCGTCACCAAGAAGCTTGATGTTCCTGTGACTACAGTTGCACATATTATTCAGAAATGTAAGATCCATGAGAATGTAGCAAACCTCCCTGGACATGGCCGCAGGAGAAAAATTTATTACAAATCAAAGATACAGATAATACTAATGGTAACAAAAGAGCCCAGAAAAACTTCTAAAGAGATTAAAGGTGAACTTTAAGCTCAAGGAACAGTGTCAGATCGCACCATCCATCATTATTGCCATGTTGACAAGCCCCAAAGCATCTGGGAGATGTCCTATGGACAGATGAGACAAAAATGGAACTTTTTGCCAAGGCACATCAGCTCTATGTTCACAGACGGAAAAATGAAGCATATCAAGAAAAGAACACTGTCCCTACTGTGAAACATAGAGGAGGCTCTGTTATGTTCTGGGGCTGCTTTGCTGCATCTGACACAGGGTGTCTTGAATCTATGCAGGGTACAATGAAATCTCAAGACTTTCAAGGGATTCTAGAGAGAAATGTGCTGCCCATTGTCAGAAGGCTTGGTCTCAGTCGCAGGTCATGGATCTTTTAACAGGATAATGACCCAAAACACACAGCTAAAAACACCCAATAATGGCTAAGAGGAAAACATTGGACTATTCTGAAGTGGCCTCCTATGAGCCCTGACCTCAATCCTATTGAGCATCTTTGGAAGGAGCTGAAACATGCCGTTTGGAAAAGGCACCCTTCAAACCTGAGACAACTGGAGCAGTTTGCTCATGAGGAGTGGGCCAAAATACCTGAAATAGCTGAGAGGTACAGACGTCTCAATGACAGTTACAGGAATCGTTTGATTGCCTCAAAAGGTTGTGCACCAAAATATTATTTTTGTCAAAAATAAGCATTTTTTTATTTACTGAATCTGTAGTTAACTCAGGGATTGTTAAGTTATTTGAATTTCAGCTTCTTTTTGGATGTACCTTGAGGTTAGATGCAATAATTATTTTATTCATGAGACTACAGGAGTGTGTGTGTGTGTGTGTGTGTGTGTGTGTGTGTGTGTCTGTGTCCTCTCTTTGGGGATAATAAAGAGAACTGAAATTAACTAACTGCAAACAGTCCTCAGCAAAACTGTATTTGGGGGACAAAAAACACCAGCATTTGAAGATACAAAAATATTTTAGCTCCATTAAATGGAAACTTATCATGGGTAACAACAATGTGCCATTTATTATTTGTCTGTGGATCTCTGTTCATTTGCATATGTTTACAGGAACACCATGTAAATGAGCATCAGAAAAGCAGCAGAAACAAATACAGAGCTGTTCCAAGTTTAGTTTCCGCAATCATCCCACCAAACCAAGACTGCAAGAGAGTAAGTTCTCGGTCAGTAACAGGTAAGAAACACTTTGTCTTTGTCTAAGCATCTGGAAGCACTTGCTCAAAATGCAAGCCTATTTTTATAGCTTAGACACCAGTCAGTCATAACATTTAAAAGCCATGACTGGTGAAGTAAACAACGTTTATCGTTTTGGTTACAACGGAATCTGTCAAGGGGTGGATATACATTGTATTAGGTAGATAAGAATCTGAGACACTTTGACAAGAAGCAAACAGTGTAGACGGAGTCAGACTATCTGCAAAACATCAGGCAGGTCATGTGGGGTGTTCTTGGTATGCAGTGGTCAGAGCCAGTGCTCGAAGTGGGTCAGTTTGCTTCATACATTCTTAAAATGTATCTGTTTAGTCCTGCCTTCTCGCTGCCACTACTTGAATACAGGCACACAAAAAATGGACAAAAGTATTTGGACACCTGCCCATTTAAGGTTTCTTTTGAAATCAAGGGTATCAGCGTTCATCCTGCTTTTGTTGGAGTCTCTACTGTCCAGGGACAAAGGCTTTTACTAGATTTTGGAGGAGCATTGCTGTGAGGATTTGACTGCATACAGTGACAAGTAAATGAGTGAGGTCAGGATGTTTGTATGAGGTGTGAGGTATGGTGCCAATTAGCTCTCTGCTCTAGGGAGTCCTATTCTACAGATGGCCTGAGACCAGCCATGTTTGCTGATTTCCTCTGCTCCAACACACCAACTAAACTGTGCAATTAATTCATTAGCTTATTTGGGTGTTTTTAAGCAGGAAAAGAACAAACTGTGCAGGAATTCAGCCATTCAAGGCAGGATTTACCCATTGCTGAAGGATCTGCTGCTAATGTCTTGGTGTCAAACACCACAGATCAACTTCCTCAAAAGAAGAGGGTCATGTGGTGTTGTGCTCTTAATGAATACATTCAGCTACTTTAAGTTGCACCCATTGCTGACACATATGTACAAATGCAAAAGCGCACATACAGCTTGTCTAGTTGAACAGGACTGTCTGGAGCAGATAAACACTATTAAATGGACAGTTTTAAAGTCATGGCTGATCTGTCTATTCTTCAGATATTTATGTGTCAGGAAGAGATGCATAAACCTCTCTTAAGCATTTTTTTCCAATAGTAATTTTACAGGTGTCCCAGAATGGACACCTAAATTTATTTTGTAATAGCTGAATAACAGATCTTTTGTATTGAGAAGACTAGACCACTGAAGTTGTGAAGATTTTACCACACTTTCTGTGGTAATAAAAATATTCAAGAAAGTTCATATCCTCAAGGTCATTTAAGAGACAAAATATATGAACAGTTCTACAGTAAGCTAATGCTACAGTGCAGTAAATTGATGTCACTAGACTGGCAGCCTCTTTATAAAAAACAAAACAACCCCCCTCCCCCACCCACACAACACAGTACACTTTGCCAGTGTGGTACTCAAATGGTATTGTAATGTCTCCCTCTGCTGGCCTCAGTGGGGGCTCATGCAGAGTTATGTGCAAGGGCTAAGTTGTGCCCCTCACCTGAGCTGTTCATGATTGGACGGATTTAGAACTCCTCTTAAGCTCCTCAGTTTGGAGTGTTGTAGGGGGAGTCACTGCAATGCTATCAATCCTTGTGGTTCTTTTGTAAATGACTCTCCTGCTTTTTTTCGCTACTTGGATTATGAATTCACTTGTTATACCTTCCTACCTGTCGTCAAACTTCTGCCTGTCCTGACAGCAAGTATTGCTGTAGTCCTACTGAAGTCCCCCTGCACATGTAGCCTGCCTTAACCATTATGTTACAGGTATCTGCAAGCTGAAACTGGTTAACCAGCTTGGTCAGGTTGTTCATGCTGACAGACCAGCTAAACCACCAAACTCTAATGAAATGAACATATGCTGTGCTGGTTAACCAGCTTAACCAACTTACTTACAGGTTATGGTTTCACAAGGATGACCAGCTTTTTCAACCACTCTGACCATCAAGGCCCAGCTTGGATCATCTGAAACCAGTTACCAGCTGAAGCTGGTGTTGAGCTGGAAGGTGGTGCAGTGCAGTTATCTGTACTTTATTTAATGCCCACTGAAACACAAGCTTTCCCCCCTTAGCTTGCACTGACAAGCCCAACACGTTGACCTGCACTTGGGCTACACTGCCCAACATGACCTGACTTTACTGGTCATCCTTGAAGAGGACTGACAGAGTGAAACGACTGCTATCGCCTGCCTTACTTCAGTGTAGCTTACTGATGTCTAACTGGTGTGATAGCATTAGCTTACATGTAGCAATATTGGTATTACGACTCTTAAATGGACTAATAGAATAGAGGATCTTGGGTAATACTTTATTTGAACTGCTTCTTTGTAGATGATTAATAAATAGTCAAATCAAATTTCTTTGTATAGCACTTTTTTATTAACCCAGCTTTACACAATCAATAATTAGTAAAATAGGAAAACACATAAAAAATGACCCCCAGTAAACAAGCCAATGATGGCAAGGAAAAACTCCAATACTGGAGGAAGAAACCTTTGAAGGGACTGCTGCTACATCAGTGAGATGTTCCTGAGATTCTAATGAGTATCGGTTTCATCTAAAAAGGACCACCCCTTAAAAAAAGTGTCGGACCCTGCCAGATATGAGCACCCAGTAACCCTCATACAGCAATATGCAATGTAGAGATTCCTAAACTATGCAAAACCTGCAGAGAAGAACAAGACCAGTGCAAATGCATTAAAGGCTTAAATAGCAACAGCAAAATAAGCTGTTTGGTAATGGCAAAGAGGATTTGACAATTGTTTCATGGGTGCAACCCACATACTCGGCTCTACTGCTCATCCTCCAAAGAATTCCATTTAAAATTAAATTAATATTAATGAATTATTTCAATTATTTATTAATATGTATTGCCAAGAAGCTACAACAAAGAAATAATCTACACAAATTAAGCGCTCTTGAAAATGATGGGTCTTCAGTTGGAGTTTAAAAAATGGCAAGTGATTCTGCTGTTGGGACACTTGTTCCACCTCTTTGGTGACGGGACAGAGGATATTGGTCTAATTTGACCAAGTGTGGGCTCTTTTATAGAATAGCTAACCTGTCTGGCCTCAGGATGCTCTTTGTTAAAGGGAAACTAGATCAAGCTTGTAGGAAAGTGGCTATTATAGGAATACTTATACTGGATTTATTGATTAATTGATTAATGTTGTCATCTAATATAATGTTTTTAACAACAATAACCATTTAATTGAGCTAAAATATGTTTATATTTTCAAATGCTGGTGTTTGTTTTACACCCACAATACATCAGTATTGTCACAATACAACAGTATATGGTCCAATGTATTGATTGTGGCATTGAATGTCTGAGCTCTCTCTCTCTCTCTCTCTCTCTCTCTCTCTCTCTCTCTCTCTCTCTCTCTCTCCACAGTCATGAGTTCAGCACTGCATGGTCTCCTGCTTTTCTCAGGTCAGTGGAGTTCATGATCATCTGTAAAACTCTCTGCTGGTTCATTACTGTACTGCCATGCTGATGAGAGCTTTAACCCCTACAGCTCTGTGGACTCTCTCCTTGTGTGGGACTCGTCAGTTTCATGTGGTGATAATGAATAAGACCTGGACTGAAGCTCAGAAATACTGCAGAGAGAAGTTCACTGATCTGGCCACCATTGAGAACCAGGAGGAAATGGACGCTGTAAAAGCTGCTCTCAACAGGACAGCAGGACATTTCTGGATAGGACTGAGAGAGAACACCGGTGTAAGGAGTTGTGAACATTTACTGGAAACGAGCCGAAATAATAGCACCAGGGTAAGTAGTTAGAATTATTGAACCACAAGAAAATTACTTAATAAAATTTATTGAGTCTTTGGTCTTTTATATTTAAACACATGTTTACTTTAAAATGTTCTCATATTGTTAGACAACTTTGTAAAATCAGCTAATTTGTTTCCTAGTGTTGGATCTGGTCAGACGGGAGTAATTTCTCATACACTGACTGGATCACTGGAGAGCCAAACAACCCTGTGGCTGAAAATTGTGTGGAATTATGGAGTGAAAATGAATTCAAATGGAATGATGCAGGCTGTAATCACACAGTTAATTTTGTCTGCCACAAAAGTGAGTAATTTATTCATTTGTATTGTTTATGTTTGGAGCAGTCCTATTGTCTCAGTGCTTACATGTAAACTTCTCAGTAGTGAATATAAATAAGCTAATAAAATCTCTACAAGAAGCGTGCTGTCCAAACCATACCTACGGTGTATCACAAAAGTGAGTACACACCTCACATTTCTGCAGATATTTCAGTATATCTTTTCATGGGACAACACTGACAAAATAACACTTTGACACAATGGAAAGTAGTCTGTGTGCAGCTTATTTAACAGTGTAAATTTATTCTTCCCTCAAAATAACTAAATATACAGCCATTAATGTCTAAACCACCAGCAACGGAAGTGAGTACACCCCTTAATGAAGTTCCTGAAGTGTCAATATTTTAACTTTTATAAGTTATATAAGCTGCACACAGACTACTTTTCATTGTGTCAAAGTGTCATTTTGTCAGTGTTTGTCAGTGAGGTGTGTACTCACTTTTGTGATTCACTGTACATCAGACTCTTTGCTAAAGTGAAACAAGAACTATGATTCATTTTTTTATTAGATATTACTTACATGGTTGTCTGTCGCAATCGCATCTTTTAAAGATGCTATTGCAACAATAGCATGCTAAGATGCTCAGAGAATACTTGGGCGAATAGCAGAGTGGTCACCCTACTGACTTGTCTACTGTCTGACTAGAGTCTAAGCTTAGAGGTATCTTTGAATTTTTTAGCCTTTTCAAACTAGCTGAGGTTTTTCTTGGGTAAATAGCAAAGCACTTTTGTAAGTTGCTCTGGATAAGAGCGTCTGCTAAATGCCTTAAATGTAAATGTAAAGATTAAGCATATTTAAAAGGCAACATTTGTCCCTGAATGGAAGCGGGGGGGGGGGGGGGGGGGGTGATTATGCAATCATGGGTTTTAACAGTAGGGAGCAAGTTACTGCAATTCGGTGCACCTGTGTGGGCAATATGTGTACATGGAATTGCTCATTAGTATCACTACAATTCTTTCCTTTAATCTTTGTATAGTTACTCTACACTGTCATATATTAAAATATTATGACCACCTCTGCTAAATGGACCTTTATGTGCATATACAATTTAGCCCTGTACTGCACTTGTTTAAACAATCTAACATTGACCAATATAAAATGAATGTCAGTTACACAAAGTGTTTTCTCTCTGCTTAAGAGATCCCACTCATCGTGATTAAACAGAACAAGACGTGGAGAGAAGCTCTGAAATATTGCCAAGAGCATCATGTGGACCTAGTCTCTGTTCACACTGAGGACATTCAGCACCAGGTGGAGAACGTTACTAAAAATGCCACCACTGCTAATGTGTGGGTGGGCCTGCTTCACACCTGTGCTCTGAAGTTCTGGTTCTGGGTGAGTGGACAGTTACTCTGCTACCAGAACTGGGCTCCAGGGAACGGGACGAAGGAGGAAGACTGCAGTGGAGGAATTCGAACAGGAGCGATTCAGTCTGAAAGTAATCTGTGGGTTAGTCTGCCAGAGAATCAGACTCTCAACTTCATCTGCAGAACTGTCTGAAACAGGCCTGAGGATTATGTATTTGTTGACAGTTAAATAAACTGATGGTGAAACTAATACTGATTTAAATGTTGTTTGCTTTGTTTTAGGGGACATTTGAAGATACTCATGGTTAAGAGTCTGGTTTATATATATGTTAAAGCACAATTTGTCTTTTAAAATGATTATGTGCTAATTATTCTAATCTTTTTGGTCTTTTTGATTGCTTTGACATTTTAGTCCTGGTTTATCGTTCTGTCCCTTAGATTGCTTCACCCTCTCTCTTAAAACAAAAAAATATTTAAAATAAATCTGAGATGTACTATGTGGACAAAGGTATTGAGACACCTACACATTACACCAACAGAAGCTTTAATGACATCCCATTCTAAACCCATAGGCATTAATATGGAGCTGGTCCCCCTTTGTATCTTCCCATTGGTGTAGCACAGTATAGTTACCCAGACCAGGAATCAAACCCCAGTCTCCCACATGGTGTGGTAGCTTAGTGCCAGGTAGTGGTGTTATCTGTAGCGCCACAGCAACCACTCAAGTCTCAATTTATAGTAATATACTGTTTGGTTTATTGGCTGTATTACTTAATAGTTTTATGTGTGAATTGTACTGTTTTGGTTGTCTGGTGATGTTTTATTGGCAGCAGTTCAAAAAGAGGTGGTGGCTGGTTGTGCATGTGTCAATTACTTGAAAGTTAACTTTCAAGTAATAATCACATTCATATTTCCTGGTACATTATCCCTGTTCTTTTGAGGACCTGATGGGTGCTTTGTAATGTTTACTTTACACGTGATATCTGACATCCTACCCCTGATTTTAAGGAAAGTAGCACCAGCACCCCCTTAATAATCCCTAAATATATTATCAATATTAATGCATCTTCATTTTTGATTTTTTGAAATAATTGAATGTCTTTTTTTATATTGTATTAGAAGTCCATGATGACTGGACCAATAGAAATGCTCCAAAACTGATTCAGAATAAAAATCTTTTTACATTGACTTCCATTGAAAGGTTTTTCTTCTACTAAAAGTTGACATTTTGTAGATAAGAGGTTTTTGAATTCCTTCTGTGTTTAGCCTCTGTAAAATGTTTGCAAAAAATATAAAACCATGGGCTCTATACTTACTATACTGTCTTCATTTTGACTGTCATTAAATAATGTTTAGTGATGTTTGTCTAATGTAAACCAAGCTAGATATATACAGAAAATGTGACATCTCTGACTAAGAATTTTTTTTTGATAAAATCACCTGTGCCACAATTATTGGCATCCCTAAGAATTCCCTGTAAAATAAATGTAATTAAAGCATTTCTGACATTTCTACTGTAGTTTATAAAGTTGTAGTATCTGTAGAGTATCTGGGAACCTTTAATTAACAATTCATCACGTCCTGTTTCTCTGGAGTATAAATATGATGATGTCACACAGAGGCCTTTTTCCACTTTTCAACATGGGAAAGACGGGAAAACACACCATTCAAGTGTCAGGCCCCCGTTGCCACGCTCTCCGCCGGGGCGTTCTCAGGACTCCACCCATGCCCAAAGTAGGAGTTGGGATTCCACGCACATGTGCTGCGGTCGACTTCCTCTCAGCACTGTGTCTGTGACTGTGGCTTTTTTCGCTCTCATTGCCGTGAATTACCATTGTGTAACCTTGTACCAGTTTGCTCGGCAGTCTACTCAAAGGAAAACCTTTGCGTTTTGTGTACTCCTGCTTTGCCTCTGGGTATCCCTGCCTGTTGATTCCCTTGTTTTCAAGCTCTGCTTCACATGTTTGTTTCCCTTGTTTGTACAGTGCCCTGTTTGTGGTTTAGTCCGAAGCATTGCTTTGTAGTTTTGTTTCTCCCTGTTTTGGGTTTTCCTTGCCTTGTCCACCCTGGTTGGTTTTCTCGTTATCTTAACCTTAATAATACCTCTTACAGCTGATAGAGGAAGATCTGGGAGGTAGAAATTTCACCAGCTGAGTGGTTGTTGCAGCGGTGGCGAGTTCAGTGAGCTCTTTAAAACCTCCCATTCTTTCACTAGTGTGGAAAGGCAGACTGCAGGACTGGGGGCTTGTTTTTCTACACCTGTGGCAATAGGACTGAGGTGTGTCCCAATACTTTCCACAGAGTGTATCTTGTATATAATTTGTGGGCCTCATGAATATTTGGGAAATCCCCAGAACTCCCAGGAGAAGTGGGATGTTTGTTTATACATTCTGCAAATATTTTGCGCTTCTCTTGACTTTAAATCGAGAACCTGATTATAAATAAAACAATCAAATTTACCAGTGAAACTCATAATTTAGAAAGCATGGCTGAATACATCCCAGAATTAGGACATGTCAACGTTAAAAGAGCATGCATGCACAACCTAATTTAGGCAAATGACATTTCAGATACTACCTCATGAATAACTGACCATTGCTGGATAATAAACTCTGTCTGTGTTTATTCATTTGCATTTGTTCACGGCAATATCATGCAAATGAGTGCCAGAAACTGAACAAAACAAACACAGAGCTCTATGGTCTTTAGTTTCCTCTATTATTACACAGAAGAAAGACTGTAGGAGAAACAGACCAACAGAACTTTTCAATCAGTAACAGGTAAGAAAGGTACTTTAAGCTAAAACTCACTCAAATATTTACTTCAGGAATCAGGCTTATTTTTACATACTTCTTATTCTTAGAAAATGATTCATTAAAAAAAATGATCTTATATTATATCTACTGAAGTAAAACGATTCTACAGGTATGAACTCATTTATCTTTCTTTGTTGTGATCTGACCTTTTAAAAAAGCTGCTGGACCATGTATAAATAATTGCAGCACAACTTCTCTGTATCATCTCGGTCACATAACCTTGAATCTCCATTTTTTTACTTTTTGTCAAAATGTGAATGTCACTTCACTTTTTTTTTTACATTGTCAATTTCATGACAAAAGGACTAATAGAAATGCTCCAGAATGATCTTGTAATGTAGTCATTTTACATTGTATTGTTAATCCTCTGCTTTTTGTTATCTACCCTACACAGAATATTAGAGTATATTTGTGGAGTTTCAGATTAATGTTGTTCATGAACCATATCAGTGTCACACACTTCTGTGGGTCATATCTTGTGCCTTATTTAAAGGAAAGCCTAATTAAGAGTCATCCATTGCTAATATGGCGTGTGTGGGATTTCTGCTGTTTAATAAAACATTCCCCATTAACTTTACTGTAAATTCACATGGTCTACCACTTAGTGGCTGAGGAGCTGTGATTCCTAAACACTTCTATTGTTCAATAATAACTCTCACAGCTGATGGAGGAAGATCTAGGAGGGAGGAAATGTCACCAGCGGACGTTGTTGTTGGTGCAGCAGTGTCTCCTATTACATACAGAACCACGCTGGAGTTCAGTGAGGTCTTTAGAACCTCCCACTCTTTCACTAATGTATGTGAGAGAGGCAGACTGCAAGACTGGAGGCTGCAGACTTTGGCAATGGGATTGAATCAAACACCTAAATTCAATGATTAAGAAACATCCCAATACTTTTGTCCTTATAGTGTAGCATCATATTCTATTTTGTCTGGATAAAGAGCCCCATACCCCAGCTGCCCCACGCCCAGATATGGGCTTGCATGACACCTCTGATCTTAGATTTACATTTCTATATGCCCTATTTTCCTACAATCACACATGGCATTGGGCAGCGCTCTCTGTACAGCCTTTCAGAGATCAGTGTTTCCTGTTTACTGTCC
The DNA here is from genome assembly GCF_030463535.1 of Salminus brasiliensis. Lineage (NCBI taxonomy): Eukaryota > Metazoa > Chordata > Actinopteri > Characiformes > Bryconidae > Salminus > Salminus brasiliensis. The sequence continues at coordinate 4,898,395 of NC_132886.1, forward strand.
ATCACAGCTCATCTCTACAAAGTCTCTTAGTCTTGATTAGTCCACTGTTGTGCTGTTGTTGTTGTTCACACATACTTCCTGCTGCAGCCTCACAAAACTCACTGTGGCTTTAAAAACTTTTTTATCTAAATAAAACTGCATGACTGACACACACTACATGTCCAAATGTTTGCAGACAGCCCTTTTAGTGAGTACATTCAGCTACGTAAAAAAAAATGCACACAAGCAAAAACTCACACACAGCTTGTCTAGTCCCTGTAGGAAAGTACTGCCAATAGAATATGACTTGCTGCAGTAGACAGGCATGAGTGTATTGACACCATGCCTAATGCCAGGTGTAGACTACAGGGGTATAAAGGCCCTTTGAGTTTTGTACTTTGAGCTATGGAAGCCTTCTTCCTCGGATGGTAGAGACAGTTACTCCAACAAAAGTTTTTATTTTTGCCCTTGATCTTGGGGAAAAAAAAACAATGACTGAAGGCGTCCCAATCCTTATAGTTTATGATAATCTGATATACTGCTGATTCTTCAAAGCCTGAACCCCCTTTGTCTCTCTGTAGTTCTCCACAGTCATGAGTTCAGCACTGCATGGTCTCCTGCTTTTCTCAGGTCAGTGGAGTTCATGATCATCTGTAAAACTCTCTGCTGGTTCATTACTGTACTGCCATGCTGATGAGAGCTTTAACCCCTACAGCTCTGTGGACTCTCTCCTTGTGTGGGACTGGTCAGTTTCATGTGGTGACAGAAGGAAAGAACTGGACTGAAGCTCAGAAATACTGCAGAGAGAAGTTCACTGATCTCGCCACCATTGAGAACCAGGAGGAAATGGACGCTGTAAAAGCTGCTCTCAATGGGACAACAGACAATTTCTGGATAGGACTGAGACAGAAACCTGGAGAGAACAACAATGTAAGCAGTTTTGTAAAATTAGAGAAGATGTGTAGTACTCCTGACACAATGACATACACACTAGTGAACAAACAAAGTGAGCAGACGTGCCCCAATCGGTGGGCAGCCATCATGATGCTCAGGGACCACAGAGAGGGGTTAGGGCCTTGCTCAATCAGTGGTGTTTCGTTCAAGGGCCCAACAGTAGCAGCTTGCTGAGCCCGGGTATCAAACCCCTCAAACTTAGTCATCCCATAGCCCAGTGCACTAACCACCAAGCCACCAATCCCCCATAAGACTCCCCATAACACTGTTTAACCACTGAAGGTTTTTAACTGGGCACTGAGCTTAAATTCTGCTCCACAATAATCAGACACTGCAGATGTGTGTGTGCATCACTGCAGTTGCTCTGTTAGGTGTGTATATATAGTGTGTGTTCCCTGCAGAGCTACATTTCAGCCTTATTTACTGAGCACACACTGAACCGAGTACAGTGATTCAAACAGTTCACTGATCAGGTGTTAATGTATCTCTAGAGCTGGATCTGGTCAGATGGGAGTAACTTCTCATACAGTGACTGGAACACTGGAGAGCCGAACAATGGTGTGGGTGATATCTGTGTGACATTAAAATATGGATACAGATGGAATGATGCAGCATGCTGTTGGTCTAATCCATTTGTCTGCTATAAAGGTGAGTGATATGAGGTGATAATGCAGTAAATCTGTTCTGCAGCTCTAGTGCATTCACTTAATATTTACATTTGGATTTAGGAAAATATCTGAATAGTGCATTATTAACCACGAACAGCAACAACTAGAATAACTGAACTACTACATTGGGTCAAATCTTTCTCCTCCCCCTTCTGCAGAGATCCCGCTTACCCTGATTAAACAGAACAAGACGTGGAGAGAAGCTCTGAGATACTGCAGAGAGAAGCATGTGGACCTGGTATCTGTTCACACTGAGGACATTCAGCACCAAGTGGAGTGTGTTATTAAAGATGCCTCCACTGCTAATGTGTGGATGGGTCTGCGTCACACCTGCACTCTGAGCTTCTGGTTCTGGGTGAGTGGAGAGTTCCCCTGCTACCAGAACTGGGCTCCAGGGAATGGGACAGAGGAGGAAGACTGCAGAGGAGGAGAAAGAACAGGAGCGATTCAGTCTGGAAGTAAGCAGTGGTTCAGTCTGCCAGAGACCCAGAAACTCAACTTCATCTGCAGCACCACCTAGAGCAGGTCTGAGGTCTTATGTATTTGTCCACAGCTAAATAAACTGATGGTTAAATGAAGATTGATTATTATTGTCTGCTCTGATAGAGGATGCCAATCATTAAAGATACTCATGGTTGAGGGTTTCTATGTACGATTATGTAAAATGTCTCATTTATAAATGACTTTTTCTTTTATATTCTTTCATATCGATGGTTGGCCCTCCTGGAAGTCAATGTAGTAAGATTTTATTCATTTTGGAGTGTTTCTATTGGACTATTCATCAGGACATTCTGTTACAATATCAAGAACAATTGCCAGATTCACATTTTGTCAAAAAGTGAAAAAAAAACAACAAACACGAGGATACAAGGTTTTTTCACGTTACGTTGGCGATATGTCTTTAGTCCATTAATAGAAATGTTCTCGAAGCATTTCTGCAATGGTGTATTTGGGTTGTGTATTAATGTCTAAGCAGTGTTACTTCTTTTTTTTCATTCAAATGATATTTTCTCAGTAATTTCCAAATGTTTAACAAATCTTTCACTGCATCCAACCCCATTGGAGCCAAAAACAGGAAAATCCATACATAACTGCAAAGTTTGAACATTATAACACAGAAATTAAGAGCAAAGGAAGAGAACTGAAAGGAACCACATGTGGGATCAATGACCAATACCTCAAAGAAATACGGAAAAAACTAATCCGGTACAACTCCAGTGCAGTAACTTACGTGTAACACTTACATTTACTAAAGATGTACTCCACATTTTATGTATTTTCCTCACTGTCTGTCTGAATCACTATATGTGTACAAAATAAAACAATACATTTACTGTAGCTCACTCTAATTTCCTATTTTTTTATGTCAACTACAAATGCAAAAATGGTAAGCTGGAAAATAAGAGGCATTAATTCACCAGTTACGAGAACTAAAAGCTGATATGAATCATAAGGAGCAAGATGAAACGATTGGGCACGGCATCTCTTGTGATCAGTAGTGCATCAGACCTGCTCTAGGTGGTGCTGCAGACAAAGTTGAGTTTCTAGGCCTCTGTGGTCCAGCGGAAAGATCCTTGGTCCATGTAAAGGGCCACTGAGTCGGCATGAAACACAGATTTCTCCAACTTTATGAACAGATGGCTCTCTAACAGGAGCTGGAGAACCTGCCTGACATGTCCTATGTGTTTCTTGAGGGACTGATCAAATTAAAAAGTCATCGAAGTACACATATACAAACCTGTCCAGGGTCTCCTTTAACACCTTGGAACGTTAAGCTGGAAGACAGCTGGAACATTCATCAGCCCAAAGGGAATTACTTGGTACCAGAGGGTGTGATGAATGCGATCTTACACTTGTCCCCCTTTCTTATGTGGAGGAGGTTATAGGCACTCCGCAGTCCAACTTGGTAAATATGGAAACCTGGTACAGCAGTCGCTGCGAGGGTTATAGAGTTCAAGCCAGGGGTATCCCAACACCAACTGAAGATGAGAGGCCTGGGTGAAATAAACCTTCCACTCTCTCAATATGTGAGCCTATCCATAATGGAAGGGGCTGAGTGCGGTGTATAACTGGACCAGACCCCAGTGACTGCCCATCTACAGCAAGAATAGGCAATGGGTGATCTAGAAGCACTATTGGTAGTCCAAGGGTCAAGACAAGAGAGGAGTCTATAAAGCTCCCTGTGGTGCCAGAATCCCTCGCAGTTTGGTGGATTTATGGGCACCCCACAAAAGGTTGACCTCCAGGTGGAGGACAGATGTTTGGGAAGGAGACAAGCCTAGTCCCGGTTAGCCAGTTCATCCTTAAACCTACCATTAAGTTCTTGCTGGAAGATGGCCATCTAGGCCTTCTCATTTAAAACCTTCTTTAGCTAGTGTTTGGAATTCGATGACGTAATTGGCCACAGAGCGCAAGCTTTTGGAAAGTTCCAGGAGATGTGGTGCAGCCTGCCTTCCTCCTACAGTACAGTGAACCAAGCTAGGGCACGCCCTGTTAATAAGGACACCTTTACACAAAAGCCACATTTTTTGCTGGAGAACCTGACAAATGCAGGATGTTCCCTGGTGTTTGAACAGCAACCTTCTCATTTCCCTACCAAACGTTTAGTTTGGTAGGGAAATGAGAAGGTTGCTGTTCAAACACCAGGGAACATCCTGCATTTGTCAGGTTCTCCAGCAAAAATCTCTGGTGTTGCCACCTGAGCATCCCCTCTGTGTGGGATCATGCCTGAGGGGGAAGTAGGATCTAGAAAGGGAGCCTGAGTAACAGGAGCCTAAGCAGCAGCTGCTGCTAAACAAACTGAGAAATTGATCACCAGAAAGCTCAACTAGGATGACTGGGTGTGTTTTGCTTAGAGTGCTGGAAGCCAGAGTCAAACTAGCAGCCCACTGAACCAAAGGACATCACCATGGGTTCAACAAAAAACATCCTCAGCCTTGGAGCAGAAAATAAGGCCGTAACTGAAATGTTTGTTCACAGAAATGAATAAACTTAAAGGCAGTGAGCTGAGCCCCTGGTTTAAACAGAGTGTCCCTCCTAAATAAAGAATTCAATTGACTTGACTTCTTTCTTTCCTTCCATTTTCTCTTTACCCGTTTACTATATGCCTCTCTACAAAGGTGCAGCACTGAGCCACTGTTTGGGAGAGCTTCTATGCAAAAGCCCAGCAGGTGTGTCTGATTATCTGTAATTAGTGCTGGGGATTCTGGGAAATGGAGTTTTCAGAGCTGCTCCCAGCTGTTTTCCAACTACACCGCCTTGGCCCCCTGCTGGTGACTGGCGGTGTGGACTGAAGCCTTACACAGGTGGGTTTTATTGAACAGAAACCACACCTCAGACAACTACTATAGGGAGTACTATATGCACTATAGTGATGTGTACTAGTGGTCACCTTATTGCCTTGTGTTTAGTAATGTCTAAACTTAAAAATAATAATAATAATAAAATGTTTAGTCTATTCAAACTAGCTGAGGTTCTTCTTGGGTAAATAGTAAAGCACTTTTGTAAGTCGCTCTGGAGAAGAGGATCTGCTAAATGCCTTAAATGTAAATGTAAAATGAATAGTTTTTGGAAGAAAATTACCTAAAAACTATCCACATTCTTAGAGAACAGCATTCCAGCAACACCTGCTCTGTGCCCATTAGTAGACCTCACAACAAAAACTCCAAACCACTACTTTTAGCATTAAACATGGCAAAGAAATGATTCTTCTTAACTAGAAAAACAGACAGCATCTTCCTACTGCACCTGACTAAATCTGACTTTTGTTGCCTCAGTAATCCAAAACAACGCAAAACTGAATTTTTATGCATGTACGTGTATATGTTGGTGTGCAAGCAGGGACGGGGGTGGATATGTGGTTGTGCATTTGTGGCTGTATGTTTGTGCAGGTGTGGATGATGCTGTGCATAGCTTGTGTGGCCCCCTTGTCCACAGAGAGTGCTTACACACCTGACCTCTTCTCCTTCTGCCCACCTGCTCTTATAGTGGGAGGCAGCCCATGCATCTCGGCTGTTGTAAACCCATTAATAAGACCTTGTAGGGTCATTGCCGTGGTGAGCAGGTCCCCTGTAGCAGCACTTTAAGATGGAGGTGCATTGTATTACCCATGCAGATCGCTACAGCAGCTAGGGGGGAGATGGCCAGTCACTTCTGTTGAACTGGGGTGAACTGTGCACTGGTCCTGGGCAGAGGAGAAGAGACAGTGCTGAGAGGGAGGGATGAGGGCACCTCTGTAGATGGTCCAGCCCATCGGTGCTGTTTGTAGTGCTGAAATGATTTTCATAGTTTTGATATTGTACTGATATATGCTGATCAAGGTAAAATACTAATATGTAAATAATTGTTGTTTATTTTTTGTTTGTTTGTTTTTGTCTCTTTTTTATCATGTCTTCTTGTCTTATGTAATGTTTTGTTACACTGCAAATAAAAAGCTATAAAATAGCAATATATAATATGTATAGATATATAAAATAAAAATCTGATTATTGATGTATGGCTTTATATTAACATTCATATTTTTATGTAAACATAAATGTAATTTTTACATACTAATATGAGGACATGTCCAGGTGAAAGAGCATGTGTGCATAACATGCCAAGCAGATTTAGACCCCTGCTAAGGTGAAACGTAAAAGAGCCTTACTAAACGAATCATAATCCAAGTTCATGGTCACAATTCACAGGCTAGGGTCAATTCTATGAGGCAAAGAAGAATAAACATCCAAACCCAACGTAACCAACCAAAAAGAGCAAGGCAGAAACATAGTCAAAAATACAAGCTGAAGATCAAAATACAAAATACTAAATGCAGGCAGAAAGTCCAAAGGGCACGACAAAAAGCAAGGTTAAAAAAACACAATAGCAGAAATAATAATAATAATTTAAAAAAGTGAATCATGAGCTCTCTTTGTGTCTATAGTCATTTGCATTTGTTCACAGGAATATCATGCAAATGAGCATCAGAAACAAAACAAACACAGTCTTTAGTTTGCTTTGGTTTTACACAGAAGAAAGACTGTAGGAGACACAGACCAACAAACGTCTCGATCAGTAACAGGTAAGAAAGATACTTTAAGCTGAAACTCACTCAAATATTCACTTCAGGATTGTCTTATTTTACACACTTCTTATCCTTAGAACATTATTCATTAAAAATGATTTTATATTACATCTACTGAAGTTATACAATTTCACAGATATGAATTTCTCTATCTTTCTTTATTGTGATCTGACCTTTTTAAAAAACAGGCTCTTGCTTTTTAACTGACTGGATCAGGGATAAATAACTGCAGCACAACTTAACCTGCCTTACTCTACTTATTGTCTCTGTCACATGAAAAAACCTTGTTTCTTTATTTTTGCTGTTTTTATCTTTTTGTCATTGTAAATGTTTGATCTGTTGATCTATTGTGACACAAATTTCATGTCATGAATGGACCAAAAGAAATGCTCCAGAATTACTTGTAATAAGGTCATTTTACCTTGATTTCCATGCTCTCCTGTAAAGCTAACATTTTTGACAGAACATTTTTGTTATCTACCCTACACAGAATATTAGAGTATATTTGTGGAGTTTCAGAGTAATGTTGTTTATGAACCATATCAGTGTCACACACTTCTGTGGGTCATATCTTGTGCCTTATTTAAAGGAAAGCCTAATTAAGAGTCAACCATTGCTAAAATGGCTAAGGGTGGGATTTCTGCTGTTTAATAAAACATTCCCCCTTAACTTTACTGTAAATTCACATGGTCTACCACTTAGTGGCTGAGGAGCTGTGATTCCTAAACACTTATATTGTTCAATAATACCACTTACAGCTGATGGAGGAAGATCTAGGAGGGAGGAAATTTCACCTGCTGACTTGTTGTTGTTGTTGTTGTTGGTGCAGCGGTGTCTCCTATTACACACAGAACCACGCTGGAGTTCAGTGAGCTCTTTAGAACCTCCCACTCTTTCACTAATGTATGTGAGAGAGGCAGACTGCAAGACTGGAGGCTGCAGACTGTGGCAATGGGACTGAATCAAACACCTAAATTCAATTATTAAGAAACGTCCCAATACTTTTGTCCTTAAAGTGTAGCATCATATTCTATTTTGTCTGGATAAAGAGCCCCATACCCCAGCTCTAGCTGCCCCACGCCCAGATATGTGGCTTGCATGACACCTCTGATCTTAGATTTACATTTCTATATGCCCTATTTTCCTACAGCCACACATGGCATTGGGCAGCGCTCTCTGTACAGCCTTTCAGAGATCAGTGTTTCCTGTTTACTGTCCATCACAGCTCATCTCTACAAAGTCTCTTAGTCTTGATTAGTCCATTGTTGTGCTGTTGTTGTTGTTCACACATACTTCCTGCTGCAGCCTCACAAAACTCACTGTGGCTTTAAAAACTTTTTTATCTAAATTAAACGGCATGACTGACATGCACTACATGTCCAAATGTTTGCAGACACCCCTTCTAATGAGTGCATTCAGCTACGTAAAAAAAATGCACACAAGCAAAAACTCACACACAGCTTGTCTAGTCCCTGTAGGAAAGTACTGCCAATAGAATATGACTCGCTGCAGTAGACAGGCATGAGTGTATTGACACCATGCCTAATGCCAGGTGTGGGCTACAGGGGTATAAAGGCCCTTTGAGTTTTGTGCTTTGAGCTATGGAGCAGTGTAACAGTGTTCTCTGTAATGATGGATGGGGCTCCATCTAATACGTTTGAGATGAGTTGGGGAGTTGCGGATCTCACTAATGCTTTTATTGCTGAATACAATCAAACCATCACAGCAATGCTCCTCCAAAATCTAGTAGAAAGCCTTCTTCCTTGGACGGTAGAAACAGTTTCTCCAACAAAAGTTTTATTTTTGCCCTTGATCTTGGGGGAAAAAAACAATGACTCAAGGCATCCCAATCCTTATAGTTTATGATAATCTGATATACTGCTGGTTCTTCAAAGCCCGAACCCCCTTTGTCTCTCTGTAGTTCTCCACAGTCATGAGTTCAGCACTGCATGGTCTCCTGCTTTTCTCAGGTCAGTGGAGTTCATGATCATCTGTAAAACTCTCTGCTGGTTCATTACTGTACTGCCATGCTGATGAGAGCTTTAACCCCTACAGCTCTGTGGACTCTCTCCTTGTGTGGGACTCGTCAGTTTCATGTGGTGGAAGTAAAAAAGACCTGGACTGAAGCTCAGAAATACTGCAGAGAGAAGTTCACTGATCTGGCCACCATTGAGAACCAGGAGGAAATGGACGCTGTAAATGCTGCTCTCAACGGAGAAGGACATTTCTGGATAGGACTGAAACAGAAACCTGGAGAGAACAGAGTAAGCAGTTGTGAACAATTAGAGAAGTTGTGTAGTACTCCTGACACCATGTAGGATCCAGGTTTAGAAAAAGACATTAAATTGGCTTTAAGATCAGATTCTGCTCCATGAACAGAAGCAGCAGATGTCTGTGCATTACTGCAGATCAGGACTGTCCCGACTCAGATTCTTGTCAGTCGATTTGGTGGTTTAATAAGAAGGTTCAACTATTCATTCATAGTTTTTTTCCCCATTATGGGAACATATTTTGAGCATTTGACTATTTTACTTATTGACTGTCGTATGGATTTGTGGAATATTAGGAGAGACTGCACAAATGTATTTATGATATTTATAGTCCATTCTATTCTTTAAGTTCATTTTTAATCATTAAAAACCTCTTCAACAGGATCAGCTTACTACTTTTTCTCTTTAAATTAGTACTGTCAGCATTAATGCATTAACACACACAATTTATCTGCAAACTTTCATGTGTAGTTTTTTTTTATACAAATTAATCATCTTACCAAGTCTTAGGGATGTAAACATGTCTGATGTTTGAAATTAACTAAATTTTAAAAGAATATTTGTCAATATTTTAAGAGGAAAAGACAAACAGTAGACCTGACAGAAATTTACAGTGTCACCCACTTTGAAATAATAATTGTACACATGTTCAGTGTTGCTGAAAGATGAATGAATGCTCATAATTGTAATGGTAATATGATCATTTCTATGATCACTTCCGACCCCCCCCCCCCCCCGTGTCTTCATTTAGTCCTATTTATCATATTAAATCTATAAAAGTGCAGCATTGTAAGTAGTTTATTAATCAGGTATTAATGTGTCTTTAGAGCTGGATCTGGTCAGATGGGAGTAACTTTTCATACAGCAACTGGAATGTTAGAGAGCCCAACTATGATGTGGGTGAAAACTGTGTGCAGTTATTAAGTGAACATGGATACAAATGGAATGATGTAGACTGCCATTATCCTGATCCATTTGTCTGCTATAAAGGTAAGTAAAGTGATAATGCAGTAAATCTGTTACAGCTCCAGTTCATTAAATTAATATTAATCACACTGTTCTGAATAGCAAACATAATAACAAAAACAGATTTACTAATTCTAAATTCAAGGTTAAATCTTTCTCCTCCCCCTTCTGCAGAGATCCCACTCACCCTGATTAAACAGAGCAAGACGTGGAGAGAAGCTCTGAGATACTGCAGAGAGAAGCATGTGGACCTGGTCTCTGTTCACACTGAGGACATTCAGAACCAGGTGGAGTTTGTTACTAAAGATGCCTCCACTGCTAATGTGTGGATGGGTCTGCGTCACACCTGCACTCTGAGCTTCTGGTTCTGGGTGAGTGGAGAGTCCATCTGCTACCAGAACTGGGCTCCAGGGAACGGGACAGAGGAGGAAGACTGCAGTGGAGGAGAAAGAACAGGAGCGGTTCAGTCTGGAAGTAAGCAGTGGGTCAGTCTGTCAGAGACCCAGACCCTCAACTTCATCTGCAGCACCACCTAGAGCAGGTCTGAGGTCTTATGTATTTGTCCACAGCTAAATAAACTGATAGTAAAATGAAGATTGATTATTATTGTCTGCTCTGATAGAGGATGCCAAGCGTTACAGATACTCATGGTTGAGGGTCACACTGGTCATCTCACTAAGTGAGTTTGATGTACAGTTTCTATGTATGATTATGTAAAATGTGTCATTTATAAATGACCTTTTCTTTTATATTCTTTCATATCGATGGTTGTCCTTCCTGGAAGTCAATGTAGTACGTTTTTTTCCATGTCGTTTTGGAGCATTTCTATTGGTCCATTCATCAGGACATTCTGATACAATGTCAATAACAACTGCCAGATTCACATTATGTCAAAAAGTGAAAAAAAACAACAAACACGAGGATACAAGGTTTTCTCACTTTATGGTGGCGATATGTCTTTAGTCCATTAATAGAAACATTCTCGAAGCATTTCTGCAACGGTGTATTTGGGTTGTGTATTAATGTTTAAGCGGTGTTACTTCTTTTTTTTGCATTTAAATGATATTTTCTCAGTAATTTTCAAATATTTAAAAAGATCACATGAAGCTTTCCTGGTACATTTCCCTGTCCTGTTCATTTGTGGACATGAAAGATGATTCTCTGTATTGTTCACTTCATACCCAGTCAACCAATCATATCAGGGAAGTAGCCCAATCACCTCTACAACCCCCAAGAGACAGAGGGTGATTAACTGATACACTGACAAAAATATCAGACACACAAAAATTGTTTATTTGCAGTCCTTAAATAAAAGCATAAGCTGTATACTTACTCTACTGTTTTCATTCTTTCTTTGTTTCATAATGTTCAGCTGGATATATGCAGAAAATGTGACATTAAAATGTGCTCAACTCACATTTTTAATACCTTTAACAGTATAGTATTTCCTTGAGGAAAAGAGGAGCTCAGTCTGCTACAGCAAAAACACAAGAAAGATGCCCAGTGCTGGGATTGCATTCTTTGCAAATCTGGCAGAAATCACAGCTTTATAAATGGACAAAGTATTTTGCATGTAATGCACCAATGAGTAGCCTAACGGTGAATGTTTCATCAGATATCTCACCATGAGAACAGTGTAGAATTCAATCAATCACAAATTGAGACCCTGAAAAATAAAACGAACTAAAAACAGTCAGTACACTAAACTCTCAAATAGTTACCACTGTAAACAAAAATAAAGAAATTAAAGAAACTATTTTGGATTTACAGTGCAGAAGAGTGTGGGACAACCTATTTTTTCCAGCATACCTGAGCACATACCAGATAACCCTGAAAACTGAAAAAAAAAGATTTTATGCAGTCAGCCATCAAAATACAACCTGATACTGTGTATACTGTAACCTTTCACTGCCTCCACCACATTGGAGCCAAAAACAGGAAAACCCATACATACACACGTGGACAAAATTGTTGGTACCCCTCAGTTAATGAAAAAAAAAACCACAATGGTCACAGAAATGATTTGAATCTGACAAAAGTAATAATAAATAAGAATTCTATGAAAATGAACAAATGAATGAACCATGGCTCAACCGAATTATTTAAAAAAGTAAACTCATTAAACAGGCCTAGACATAAATGTTGGTACCCCTGAACATAATGTGATCAAAGGGACATGTTAAATCAAGGTGTGTCCACTAATTAGCATCACAGGTGTCTACAATCTTGTAATCAGTCAGTGGGCCTATAAATATGGCTACAGGTAGTCACTGTGAAGCATGGTTGAAAAGCAATGTCTGAATTTCATTGGTTAAATTTCATAGCATTTTATTTATTATTACTTTTGTCAGATTCAAGTTATTTCTGTGACCATTGTGGGTTTTGCTTTCATTATCCGAGGGGTACCAACAATTTTGTCCACGTGTGTAAGTGCTAAGTTCGAACAATATAACAAAGAAAATAAGAGGCATTAATTCACCAGTTAAGAGATTGCTTTATGAACTAAAGGCTGATGTTGTGTGTCTTACAAGAATCATGGGGCAAGATGAAACGAATGGGCACTGGATCTTTTGTGATTAATAGTGCATCCTCTGGCTTTAGTAACTGCCTTGACAGGGCATCAGGCTCTAGGTGGTGCTGCAGATGAAGTTAAGTTTTTGGTCCAGTGGAAAGATCCTGGGTCCATGTAAAGGGCACCCTTGGATACAATGAAGCCCAGGAAGGCCAAGGAGTCGGCATGAAACACAGATTTCTTCAATTTCTTCAACAGATGGCTCTCCAACAGGAGCTGGAGAACTCACCTCTTCTGTGTGTTTCTTGAGGGGCTGGCTAAATTAAAATGTCATCGAGATACACATACACAAGCCTGTCCAGGGTCTCCCTAAACACATTTTGGGCTGAGCTGGAAGACAGCTGGAACATTCATGAGCCCCAAGGGAATTACTTGGTATTGGTAATGCCCAGAGGGTGTGATGAATGCGGTCTTACACTCGTCCCTCTTTCTTTTTAGGAGGAGTTTATAGGCACTCCGCAGGTCCAACTTGGTAAATATGGAAGCCTGCTGGAGCTTCTCCAAGGTAGTGGGCATAACAGGAAGAAGGTCTTTTAAGGTTATTCCATTTCCTACATAGAAAAAGCTCATCCCTGCAGGAGAAGAGGGGGGCATTGTGAAGCCTGACTCCATAGCCTCTCAGACATAAGCATGCATAGCGGCATGCTCAGGAGGTGATTAGGAAAACAGCCTTACCCTGGAAGAAGGTTAAATGGCATTATCAAATGTGGAAATAGGACTTGGTCCTTTTCTTTGCTGAACACTTCTTTGAGATCCCAGTACACTTCTGGAACACAAGAGAGGTCAGCTAGAGCAGGAGACTGAGGTGACTGTACATTGAAAATGGTTGCTGAGAACCCCAAGCAATTGCCCTGGTAGTTGGGCTCCCATGCATACTCCAACCTGGTACAACAGTCGTTGCGAGGGTTATGAAGTTCAAGCCAGGGGTACCCCAACACCAACTAAAGATGAGAGGCCTAGGTGAGATAAACCTTCCACTCTCTCAACATGTGAGCCTATCCATAATGGAAGAGGCTGAGTGCAGTGTATAACTGGACCAGACCCCAGTGGCTGCCCATCTACAGCAAGAATAGGCAATGGGTGATCTAGAAGCACTATTGGTAGTCCAAGGGTCAAGACAAGAGTGGAGTCTATAAAGCTCCCTGCGTTGCCAGAAACCACAGACCCACAGTTTGGTAGATTTATGGGCACCCCACAAAAGGGTGACCTCCAGGTGGAGGACAGATGTTTGGGAAGGAGACAGGCCTAGTCCTGGTTAGCCAGTTCATCCTTAAACTCTACATTATGTTCCTGCTGAAAGATGGCCATCAAGGCCTTCTCATTGAAACAACCTTCTGTAGGTAGGGTTTGGAATTCTATGATGTAATCGGCCACAGAGCGCAAGCTTTTGGAAAGTTCCAGGAGAGGCGGTGCAGCCTGCTTTCCTCCTACAGTACAGTGGGCTAAGCTAGGGCACGTCCTGTTAACAAGAACACCATAAAAGCCACTTTTAAATGTTTGGTGGAGAAATGAGAAGGTTGCTATTTAAACACCAGGGAACATTGCAGCAGGAACCCCCTGCATTTGTTCTCCTGCATGTGTTACCTGAGTATCCCCTCTACGTGGAATCATGCCTGAGGGGGAAGTAGGATCTGGAAAGGGAGCCTGAGCAACAGGAGCCTAAGTAGCAGCTGCTTGCTGTCCTTCCAGTTCTGCTGGGTTTATAAATGGCTGCACCTTTGTCACTGGCTGGGTTCCCCAAGTGGACCCAAGAGAGAAGTTCCTGGTTTATTTATTTATTTAAAATAGGGAAATAAATAAATAAACAAACTGAGAAATGGATCATCAGCACGGCGAACAAGGGTGATGGGGTGTGTTTTGCTTAGAGTGCTGGAAGCCAGGTTCAAACCAGCAGCCCACTGAACCAAAGGGTAGTAACCACTGCACTACAGGGGAAAAAACACTCCAAGAAGTGGTGGGGTCAAAAAAAGGGGAAACAGCAAACAAAGGAGACAATGGACATCAAAATGGTTTCAACAGCTGAAAATAAGGCTGTAGCTGAAATGTTTGTTCACAGAAATGAATAAACTTAAAGGCAGTGAGCTGAGCCCTTGGTTTAAACAGAGTGTCCCTCTTAAATAAAGAATTTACTTGATTTAAATCTTTTTCTTTTTCTCTTGTTCTTAGTTTTATTTGTCTTTTCTTTCTTTCTTTCTTTCTTTCTTTCTTTCCTTTTTCTTTGTTTTCTTTTTCTCTTTACCAGTTTACCATCTGCCCCTGTAAAAAGGTGCAGCACGGAGCCACTCTTTGGGAGAGCTTTTATGCAGAGCCCAGGAAGTGTGTCTGATCATCTGTTATTGGGGCTGGGGTTTCTGGGAAATGGAGTTTTCAGAGCTGCTCCCAGCTGCTTTCCAACTACACTACCTTGGCCCCCTGCTGGTGACTGGCGGTGTGGACTGAAGCCTTACACAAGTGGGTTTTATTGAACAGACATCTGTGCACAATGCACACCACCAGTGGTCACCTTATTGACTTGTGTTTAGTAGCGTCTAGGCTTAGAGGTATTTTTAAATTTAAGTCTATTCAAACTAGCTGAGGTTTTTCTTGGGCAAATAACAAAGCACTTTTGTAAGTCGTTCTGAATAAGAACAACTGCTAAATACCTTAAATGTAAATGTAAAATGAATAACCTTTGGAAGAAAACTACCTAAAACTATCCACGTTCTTGGAGAACAGCATTCCAGCAACACCTGCTCTGTGCCCATTAGTAGACCTCACAACAAAAACTCCATGGATGTGTGGATACACATTTGTGGCTGTATGTGTGTGCAGGTGTGGATGGCGCTGTGCATAGTCTGTGTGGCCCCCTTGTCCACAGAGAGTGCTCTGAGTGCTTACACACCTGACCTCTTATAGTGGGAGGCAGCCCATGCACCTCGGCTGCTGTGATCTAATCTGCTATGGTGAGCAGGTCCCCTGTAGCAGCACTTTCAGATGGAGGTGCATTGTATTACCTATGCAGATCGCTACATCAGCTAGGGGTGAGATGGCCAGTCTCTTGTGTGGAACTGGGGTGAACTGTGCACTGGTCCTGGGCAGTAGGGGAGTGGGGGAGCAGTGGCACCTCGGTACACAATGTGGCTTGCTGTCTCCAGTACAGTACTGAAATGATTTTCATAGAGTTTTGGTATTGTACTGATATATGCTGATCAAGGCAAAATACTTGTATACTTAATATGTAAATAATTGCTTTTGTTGTTTGTTTTTTGTCTCTTTTTATCATGTCTACTTGTCAAAATGTCATGACTTGTCATTAATACAAGCATACAAAAATACAAGCTAAAGATCAAAATACAAAATACAAACCACAGGCAGAAAGTCCAAAGCACACGGCAAAAGGCAAGGTAAAAAAAAAATAGCAGAAAATCATTCACGAAAATCAATCAGAAATAAACGCTCAGTAGTTCAGCAAAAGAGATATAATACTTTTCACTGGTCTGCTCTATAGCCTGGGCTTAGGTACTACACTAATCAGTAGAAATACAGGTGGTAATAATTAGAACTCTAGAGATGGAGGGTTAGAATCAAGTGATCGCTCAGGTGATCTCCCAGAGTAGTCTTGGCTGATTTGTGACTGTATGTACAACCCAATAATACTACCTAATAAATACAATTTAATTATTTATTTGAGGCCTAACTCGTTCACGGATAACTGAACACTGCTGGAACATGACCTCTCTTTTTCTCTTTATTCATTTGCATTTGATAACAGGAATATCATGCAAATGAGCATCAGAAACAAAAACAAACACTGAGCTCTACTGTCTTTAATATTCTCTGTTATCACACAGAAGAAAGACTGTCAGAGACACAGACCAACACAACTTCTCAATCAGTAACAGGTAAGAAAGATACTTATTTATTTAATTATTTAAGTTATAACTCACTCAAATATTCACTTCAGGAATCAGGCTTCGTTTTACACACTTCTTATTCTTAGAAGATTATTCATTAAAAATGATTTTATATTACATCTACTAAAGTAATACTCAGGTATTCACAGATATGAATTCCTCTATCTTTCATTATTGTGATCTGACCTTTTTAAAAAAACAGGCTCTTGCTTTTTAACTGACTGGATCATGGATAAATAACTGCAGCACAACTTGACCTGCCTTACTCTACTTATTGTCTCTGTCACATGAAAAAACGTTTGCTGTTTTTAACTTTTTGTCAATGTAAATTTTTGATCTTTACATTGTGACACAATTTCATGATGACTGGACCAAAAGAAATGAGAATGACTTGTAATAAGGTCATTTTTAAATTGACTTCCATGCTCTCCTGTAAAGCTAACATTTTTGACAGATAACGTCTTTGATATGATATAGACTACACAGAATATTAGAGTATATTTGTAATATACAGTCATGCCCAAAAGTATTCATACCCCTGGCAAAGTTTGACTTAAATTTACTTTTATTTAACCAGAAGTTATATTTTTGCCTTGAAACGACACAGGCATCTCCCAGGAGATAACACGATGATGTACAAGAGGCATCATTGTGGGAAAAAGTATTTCTCAGCTTTTATACACATTTGAACAAAAAGTGGCATGTCCAAAATTATTCATACCCTTTGAAAACTGTCACAGTATATGGGAAAATCCAAAGTTCTATACCATTCCAAATAGTCCAAGCTGTTTTAAAGCATCCTAATTACCCTGATTCATTGGGAACAGCTGTTTTAATCAACTCAACAGGAGAAAAACAGCAGCTCTCTGCAGTTGGTTTGTGGACAGTCATGGCTAAGACAAAGGAGCTCACTAAGGACCTGCGGCTGTGCATTGTGGCCGCTCACAAGTCAGGAAAGGGCTATAAAGTCATATCAAAATGTTTTCAAGTTCCAGTGGCTACAGTGCAAAGTATTATTAAAAAATACAAGAAGTTCCGCACTGTGGAAAATCTCAGAAGATGTGGTCGGAAGCCAAAAGTGACACCTGTGCTGGCCAGGAGAATAGTGAGAGAGGTGAAGAAAAATCCAAGGATCACCACCAAGGCCATCCTGGTGAATCTGGACTCTGCTGGTGGCGACATCTCAAGGCAGACAGTTCAACGGACACTGCACACTGCTGGGTTCCACGGACGCAGGCCAAGGAGGACACCACTTCTCCAGAAAAGGCACACAAAAGCCCGCTTGACCTTTGCAAATGCTCATCTGGACAAAGAAGAAGACTTCCGGTGTTCTGTTTTATGGTCAGATGAAACAAAAATTGAACTGTTTGGCCACAATGATGTGTGCACCATTTGGCGTAAAAAAGGAGAAGCCTTCAACCCTAAGAACACCATCCCCACTGTCAAACATGGTGGTGGGAACCTAATGTTTTGGGAGTGTTTTTCAGCCAATGGACCAGGGAACTTGATCGCAGTAAATGGCACCATGAAAAAAGAGCAATACATCAAGATTCTCAACAACAACAACATCAGGCAGTCTGCAGAGAAACTTGGCCTTGGGAACCGGTGGACATTTCAGCACGACAACGACCCAAAACACACAGCCAAAGTGGTGAAGAAATGGTTAGCAGACAAAAACATTAATGTTTTGCAGTGGCCCAGCCAGAGTCCTGACTTGAATCCAATTGAGAATCTGTGGAGGGAGCTAAAGATCAGGGTGATGGCAAGGAGACCCTCGAACCTCAAAGAGTTGGAGCTCATCACTAAAGATGAATGGGCAAAAATACCAGTGGAGACATGCAAAAAGCTGGTCAGCAATTACAGGAAGCATTTGATTGCTGTAATAGCCAATAAAGGATTTTCTATTAATTATTGAGAAGGGTATGAATAATTTTGGACATGCCACTTTTTGTTCAAATGTGTATAAAAGCTGAGAAATATTTTTTCCCACAATGATGCCTCTTGTACATCATCGTGTTATCTCCTGGAAGATGCCTGTGTCATTTCCAGGCAAAAATATAATTTCTGGTTAAATAAAAGTAAATTTAAGTCAAACTTTGACAGGGGTATGAATACTTTCGGGCATGACTGTATATATATAAATATTTTTTTTCAGAAAGTCTAATTAAGAGTCATCCATTGCTGAAATGGCTAAGTGTGGGATTTCTGCTGTTTAATAAAATATTCCTCATTAACTTTACTGTAAATTCACATGGTCTACCACTTAGTGGCTGAGGAGCTGTGATTCCTAAACGCTTCTACTGTTCAATAATAACTCTCACAGCTGATAGAGGAAGATCTAGGAGGGAGGAAATGTCACCAGCTGACTTGTTGTTGTTGTTGGTGCAGTGGTGTCTCCTATTACATAAAGAACCACGCTGGAGTTCAGTGAGCTCTTTAGAACCTCCCGTTCTTTCACTGAGAAAGGCAGACTGCACGGCTAGGGGCTTGATTTTATGCACCTGTGGCAATGGCATGGAATGAAACACCTGAATTCAATGATTAAGAAATGTTCCAATACTTTTGTCCTTATAGCGTAGCATCATATTTAATTTTGATAAAGGAGAGCTGTTCTGTTGATCACTGCCCACTGTTTGGGATTCTATCTATAGTTTACATAGCTTTTTATTTTTACATTGTCATTATTTTCTCTTTTTTCTGGATAAAGAGCCCCATACCCCAGCTCTAACTGCCCCAACCCCAGAAATGTGGCTTGCATGACACCTCTGATCTTAGATTTACATTTCTATATGCCCTATTTTCCTACAATCACACATGGCATTAGGCAGCGCTCTCTGTACAGCCTTTCAGAGATCAGTGTTTCCTGTTTACTGTCCATCACAGCTCATCTCTACATCTCTCTAAAGTCTCTTAGTCTTCTCTCAGGTGATGGAAAATTCCTAGCTTCCTCCTGTGCATTCTGAGTGGTGACTGTATTTGATTAGCCCACTGTTGTGCTGTTGTTGTTGTTTACACACACTTCCTGCTGCAGCCTCACAAAACTCACTGTGGCTTTAAAAACTTTTTTATCTAAATAAAACTGCATGACTGACACACACTACATGTCCAAATGTTTCCAGACACCCCTTCTAGTGAGTGCATTCAGCTACGTAAAAAAATGCACACATGCAAAAACTCACACACAGCTTGTCTAGTCCCTGTAGGAAAGTACTGCCAATAGAATAGGACTCGCTGCAGTAGACAGGCATGAGTGTATTGACACCATGCCTAATGCCAGGTATGGGCTACAGGGGTATAAAGCCCCTTTGAGTTTTGTGCTTTGAGCTATGGAGCAGTGTAACTGTGTTCCTGGCTCCATCTAATACGTTTGGGATGAGCTGGGGAGTTGGGGACCTCACTAATGCTTTTGGTGCGAATACAATCAAAAATTACAGCAATGCTAAAATCTAGTATAAAGCCTTCTTCCTTGGACGGTAGAGACAGTTACTCCAACAAAAGTTTTTAATTTTGCCCTTGTTCTTAGGGAAAAAAAACAATGACTGAAGGCGTCCCAATCCTTATAGTTTATGATAATCTGATATACTGCTGGTTCATCAAAGCCTGAACCCCTTTTGTCTCTCTGTAGTTCTCCACAGTCATGAGTTCAGCACTGCATGGTCTCCTGCTTTTCTCAGGTCAGTGGAGTTCATGATTATCTGTAAAACTCTCTGCTGGTTCATTACTGTACTGCCATGCTGATGAGAGCTTTAACCCCTTCAGCTCTGTGGACTCTCTCCTTGTGTGGGACTCGTCAGTTTCATGTGGTGAAAGAAGAAAAGAACTGGTCTGAAGCTCAGAAATACTGCACAGAGAAGTTCACTGATCTGGCCACCATTGAAAACCAGGAGGAAATGGATGCTGTAAAAGCTGCTCTCAACAGGACAACAGGCAATTTCTGGATAGGACTGAAACAGAAACCTGGAGAGAACAACAGAGTAAGAAGTAAAGTACAATTAGAGAAGATGTGACATACATCTTCTCTAATTATACACAATGACATACACACTAGTGAGCAAACAAAGAGAGCAGACGTGCCCCAATCGGTGGGCAGTCTAGAGACCACAGAGAGGGGTTAAGGCCTTGCTCAATCAGTGGTGTTTCATTCAATGTCCCAACAGTAGCAGCTTGCTGAGCACGGGTATCAAACCCATCAAACTCATCAGTTATCATTAGGCCAGTGCACTAAACACCAAGCCACCACTCCCCCATAAGACTCCCCATAAGACTGTGTAACCATTGAAGGTTTGTAACTGGGCACTGAGCTTAAATTCTGCTCCACAATAATCAGACACTGCAGATGTGTGTGTGCATCACTGCAGTTGCTCTGTTAGGTGTGTATCTATAGTGCGTGTTCCCTGCAGATTTACATTTCAGCCTTATTTACTGAGCACACACTGAACCGAGTACAGTGATTTAAACTGTTCACTGATCAGGTGTTAATGTGTCTCTAGAGCTGGTTCTGGTCAGATGGGAGTAACTTCTCATACAGTGACTGGAACAGTGGAGAGCCGAACAATGGTGTGGGTGATATCTGTGTGACATTAGAACATGAATACAGATGGAATGATGCAGCATGCTGTTGGTCTAATCCATTTGTCTGCTATAAAGGTGAGTAATATGAGGTGATAATGCAGTAAATCTGTTACAGCTCCAGTTCATTCACTTAATATTTGCGTTTGGATTTTGGAAAACATCTGAATAGTGAATTATTAACCACGAACAGCAACAACTAGAATAACTGAACTACTACATTGGGTCAAATCTTTTTCCTCCCCCTTCTGCAGAGATCCCGCTCATCCTGATTAAACAGAACAAGACGTGGAGAGAAGCTCTGAGATACTGCAGAGAGAAGCATGTGGACCTGGTCTCTATTTACAATAAGAACATTCAGCACCAGGTGGAGTTTGTTACTAAAGGTGCCTCCACTGCTAATGTGTGGATGGGTCTGCATCACACCTGCACTCTGAGCTTCTGGTTCTGGGTGAGTGGAGAGTTCCCCTGCTACCAGAACTGGGCTCCAGGGAACGGGACTGGAGTGGAAGACTGCAGTGGAGGAGAAAGAACAGGAGCGGTTCAGTCTGGAAGTAAGCAGTGGGTCAGTCTGCCAGAGACCCAGACCCTCAACTTCATCTGCAGCACCACCTAGAGCAGGCCTGAGGTCTTATGTATTTGTCCACAGCTAAATAAACTGATGGTTAAATGAAGATTGATTATTATTGTCTGCTCTGATAGAGGATGCCAATCGTTAAAGATACTCATGGTTGAGGGTTTCTATGTATGATTATGTAAAATGTCTCATTTATAAATGACCTTTTCTTTAATATTCTTTCATATCGATGGTTGTCCTTCCTGGAAGTCAATGTAGTAAGATTTTATTCATTTTGAAGCATTTCTATTGGACTATTCATCAGGACATTCTGTTACAATATCAAGAACAATTGCCAGATTCACATTTTGTCAAAAAGTGAAAAAACAACAAACACGAGGATACAAGGTTTTTTCACGTTACGTTGGCGATATGTCTTTAGTCCATTAATAGAAACGTTCTCGAAGCATTTCTGCAATGGTGTATTTGGGTTGTGTATTAATGTGTAAGCGGTGTTACTTCTTTTTTTCATTTAAATGATATTCTCTCAGTAATTTCCAAATGTTTAACAATTCTTTCACTGCATCCAACCCCATTGGAACCAAAAACAGGAAGACCCATACATAACTGCAAAGTTTGAACATTATAACACAGAAATTAAGAGCAAAGGCAGAGAACTGAAAGGAACCACATTTGGGATCAATGACCAATACCTCAAAGAAATACAAGAATGGCGGAAAACTAATCCGGTACAACTCCAGTGCAGTAACTTATGTGTAACACTTACATTTACTAAAGATGTACTCCACATTTTATGTATTTTCCTCACTGTCTGTCTGAATCACTATATGTGTACAAAATAAAACAATACATTTACTGTAGCTCACTCTAATTTCTTATTTTTTTATGTCAACTACAAATGCAAAAATGGTAAGCTGGAAAATAAGAGGCATTAATTCACCGGTTACGAGAACTAAAAGCTGATATGAATCATGAGGCAAGATGAAACGATTGGGCACGGCATCCCTTGTGATCAGTAGTGCATCAGAACTGCTCTAGGTGGTACTGCAGACAAAGCTGAGTTTCTAGGCCTCTGTGGTCCAGCGGAAAGATCCTTGGTCCATGTAAAGGGCCACTGAGTCGGCTTAAATCACAGATTTCTCCAACTCTATAAACAGATGGCTCTCCAACAGGAGCTGGAGAACCTGCCTGACATGTCCTATGTGTTTCTTGAGGGACTGATCAAATTAAAAAGTCATCGAAGTACACATATACAAACCTGTCCAGGGTCTCCCTTAACACCTTAGAAAGTTAAGCTGGAAGATAGCTGGAACATTCATCAGCCCAAAGGGAATTACTTGGTATTGGTAATGCCCAGAGGGTGTGATGAATGTGGTCTTACACTCGTCCCCCTTTCTTATGTGGAGGAGGTTATAGGCACTCCGCAGGTCCAACTTGGTAAATATGGAAACTGGTACAGCAGTCGCTGCGAGGGTTATGGAGTTCAAGCCAGGGGTACCCCAACACCAACTGAAGATGAGAGACCTGGGTGAGATGAACCTTCCACTCTCTCAACATGTGAGCCTATCCATAATGGAAGGGGCTGAGTGCAGTGTATAACTGGACCAGACCCCAGCGACTGCCCATCTACAGCAAGAATAGGCAATGGGTGATCTAGACGCACTATTGGTAGTCCAAGGGTCAAGACAAGAGAGGAGTCTATAAAGCTCCCTGCGCTGCCAGAATTTCCCGCAGTTTGGTGGATTTATGGGCACCCCACAAAAGGGTGACCTCCAGGTGGAGGACAGATGTTTGGGAAGGAGACAGGCCTAGTCCCGGTTAGCCAGTTCATCCTTGAACCTTCTATTAAGTTATTGCTGGAAGATGGCCATCAAGGCCTAATAATAATAATAATAATAATAATAATAATAATTTTAAAAAAGTGGATCATGAGCTCTCTTTGTGTCTTTGGTCATTTGCATTTGTTCACAGGAATATAATGCAAATGAGCATCAGAAACTAAACAAACACAGTCTTTTTTCCTTTGGTTTCCTTTGGTTTTGCACAGAAGAAAGACTGCAGGAGACACAGACCAACAAACGTCTCAATCAGTAACAGGTAAGAAACATACTTTAAGCTGAAACTCACTCAAATATTCACTTCAGGATTCTCTTATTTTACACACTTCTTATCCTTAGAACATTATTCATTAAAAATTATTTTATTACATCTACTGAAGTTATACGATTTCAAAGGTATGAATTCCTCTATCTTATATACGATTTCAAAGGTATGAATTCCTCTATCTTTCTTTATTGTGATCTGACCTTTTTAAAAAACAGGCTCTTTCTTTTTAACTGACTGGATCATGGAAAAATAACTACAGCACAACTTAACCTGCCTTACTCTACTTATTGTCTCTGTCACATAAAAAACCTTGTTTCTCCATTTTTGCTGTTTTTAAGTTTTTGTCAATGTAAATCTTTGATCTGTTGATCTATTGTGACACAATTTCATGATGACTGGACCAAAAGAAATGAGAATGACTTAATGACGTAATAAGGTCATTTTATATTGACTTCCATGCTCTTCTGTGAAGCTAACATTTTTGACAGATAACTTTTTTTGTTATCTACCCTACACAGAATATTAGAGTATATTTGTGGAGTTTCAGATTAATGTTGTTTATGAACCATATCAGTGTCACACGCTTCTGTGGGTCATAACTTGTGCCTTATTTAAAGGAAAGCCTAATTAAGAGTCATCCATTGCTGAAATGGCTAAGTGTGGGATTTCTGCTGTTTAATAAAACATTCCCCCTTAACTTTACTGTAAATTCACATGGTCTACCACTTAGTGGCTGAGGAGCTGTGATTCCTAAACACTTCTATTGTTCAATAATAACTCTCATAGCTGATGGAGGAAGATCTAGGAGGGAGGATATTTTACCAGCTGACTTGTTGTTGTTGCAGCGGTGTCTCCTATTACATACAGAACTACGCTGGAGTTCAGTGAGCTCTTCAGAACCTCCCACTCTTAAAGGCAGACTGCATGGCTAGGGGCTCAGTTTTATGCACCTGTGGCAATGGGACTGAATCAAACACCTAAATTCAATGATTAAGAAACGCCCCAATACTTTTGTCCTCATAGTTTAGCATCATATTCTCATTTGTCTGGATAAAGAGCCCCATGCCCCAGCTCTAACTGCCCCACCCCCAGAAATGTCTATTGTCTATCTATATACATTTCTATATGCCCTATTTTCCTACAATCACACATGGCATTGGGCAGCGCTCTCTGTACAGCCTTTCAGAGATCAGTGTTTCCTGTTTACTGTCCATCACAGCTCATCTCTATAAAGTCTCTTAGTCTTCTCTCAGGTGATGGAAAATTCCTAGCTTCCTCCTGTGCATTCTGAGCGGTGACTGTATTTGATTAGCCCACTGTTGTGCTGTTGTATTTGTTCACACACACTTCCTGCTGCAGCCTCACAAAACTCAATATGACTTTACAAACTTTTTTATCTAAATTAAACGGCATGACTGACATGCACTACATGTCCAAATGTTTGCAGTCAGCCCTTCTAGTGAGTGCATTCAGCTACATAAAAAAATGCACACATGCAAAAACTCACACACAGCTTGTCTAGTCCCTGTAGTAAAGTACTGCCAATAGAATAGGACTCTAGTAGACAGGCATGAGTGTATTGACACCATGCCTAATGCCAGGTGTGGGCTACAGGGGTATAAAGGCCCGTTGAGTTCTGAGCTTTGAGCTATGAAGCAGGGTGTTCTCTGTAATGATGGATGGGGCTCCATCTAACACGTTTGGGATGAGCTGGGGAGTTGGGGACCTCACTAATGCTTTTGTTGCTGAATACAATCAAACCATCACAGCAATGCTCCTCCAAAATCTAGTATAAAGCCTTCTTCCTTGGACGGTAGAGACAGTAACTCCAACAAAAGCAGAGTAAAGTTTTTAGTTTTACCCTTGATTTTGGAGAAACAATGACTGAAGTCCCAATCCTTATAGTTTATGATAATCTGATATACTGCTGGTTCTTCAAAGCCTGAACCCCCTTTTCTCCCTGTAGTTCTCCACAGTCATGAGTTCAGCACTGCATGGTCTCCTGCTTTTCTCAGGTCAGTGGAGTTCATGATCATCTGTAAAACTCTCTGCTGCTTCATTACTGTACTGCCATGCTGATGAGAGCTTTAACCCCTACAGCTCTGTGGACTCTCTCCTTGTGTGGGACTCGTCAGTTTCATGTGGTGAAAATGAATAAGACCTGGACTGAAGCTCAGAAATACTGCAGAGAGAAGTTCACTGATCTGGCCACCATTGAGAATCAGGAGGAAATGGATGCTGTAAATGTTGCTCTCAACTGGACAACAGGCAATTTCTGGATAGGACTGAGACAAAAACCTGAAGAGAACAAAGTAAGCAGTTGTGAACAATTAGAGAAGATGTGTAGTACTCCTGACACCATGTAGGATCCAGGTTTAGAAAAAGAAATTAAATTGGCTTTAAGATCAGATTCTGCTCCATGAACAGAAGCAGCAGATGTCTGTGTGTTACTGCAGTTCAGGACTGTCCCGACTCAGATTCTTGTCAGTCGATTTGGTGGTTTAATAAGAAGATTCTACTATTCATTCATAGTTTTTTCCACATTATGGGAACATATTTTGAGCATTTGACTATACTGTGGAATATTAGGAGAGACAGCACAAATGTATTTATGATATTTATGGTCCATTCTATTCTTTAAGTTCATTTTTAATCATTAAAAATCTCTTCAACAGGATCAGCTTACTACTTTTTCTCTTTAAATTAGTACTGTCAGCATTCATGCATTAACACACACAATTTATCTGCAAACTTTCATGTGTAGTTTTTTTTATACAAATTAATCATCTTACCAAGTCTTAGGGATGTAAACACAGCAGTGCTACTGTTGAGATCAAAGGGCAGATTACACTTTATTTATGCTGAAATAGGGATTAAATCTTATAACCACACACACACACACACACACACACCATTAAACTTCAATAGATTTCAAACATAGAAAGTCTGATGTTTGAAATGAACAAAATGTTAAAAAAATTATTTGTCAATATTTGACAGACAGAAATTTACAGTGTCACCCACTTTGAAATAATAATTGTACACATGTATATATATACATATACATACATACACAAACACACACACAAATAAATGTTTGTCAGGGCCTGCATTTTGAAGTAGCCTGTAAATAAATGTGCTTCCTGCCCAGATCACAGGAGAATTGCCACCTCTAGCCTATTTCAAGTGGTTTGCCCTGTTCAGTGTTGCTAAAAGATGAATGAATGCTCATAATTGTAATGGTAATATTGTAATTGCTAGCCTAACTTCTGACCCCCCCCCCCCCCCCGTGTCTTTATTTAGTCCTATTTATCATATTAAATCTATAAAAGTGCAGCATTATCAGTAGTTTATTAATCACATTAAACAAATCACATGAAGCTTCCCTGGTACATTTCCCTGTCCTGTTCATTTGTGGACATGAAAGATTATTCTCTGTATTGTTCACTTCATACCCAGTCAACCAATCATATCAGGGAAGTAGCCCAATCACCTCTACAACCCCCAAGAGACAGAGGGTGATTAACGGATGCACTGACAAAAATATCAGACACACAAAAATTGTTTATTTGCAGTCCTTAAATAAAAGCATAAGCTGTATACTTACTCTACTGTTTTCATTCTTTCAGCTGGATATATGCAGAAAATGTGACAATAAAATGTACTCAACTCATTTGTATACCTTTAACAGTATAGTATTTCCTTGAGGAAAAGAGGAGCTCAGTCTGCTACAGCAAAAACACAAGAAAGATGCCCAGTGCTGGGATTGCATTCTTTGCAAATCTGACAGAAATCACAGCTTTATAAATGGACAAAGTATTTTGCATGTAATGCACCAATGAGTAGCCTAACGGTGAATGTTTCATCAGATATCTCACCATGAGAACAGTGTAGAATTCAATCAATCACAAATTGAGACTCTGAAAAAGAAAACAAACTAAAACCAGTCAGTACACTAAACTCTCAAATAGTTACCACTGTAAACAAAAATAAAGAAATTAAAGAAACTATTTTGGATTTACAGTGCAGAAGAGCGTGGGACAACATAGTTTTTTTCCAGCATACCTGAGCACATACCGGATAACCTTGAAAACTAAAAAAAATATTTTATGCAGTCAGCCATCAAAATACAACCTGATACTGTGTGTACTGTAACCTTTCACTGCATCCACCACATTGGAGCCAAAAACAGGAAAACCCATATATACACACATGGACAAAATTGTTGGTACCCCTCAGTTAATGAAAGAAAAACCCACGATGGTCACAGAAATGATTTGAATCTGACAAAAGTAATAATAAATAAGAATTCTATGAAAATGAACAAATGAAAATCCGACATTGATTTTGAGCCATGTTTCAACAGAATTAAAAAAAAAGTGAACAGGCCTTGACAAAAATGATGGTACCCCTGAAAATAATGTGACCAAAGGGACATGTTAAATCAAGGTGTGTTCACTAATTAGCATCACAGGTGTCTACAATCTTGTAATCAGTCAGTGGGCCTATATATATGGCTACAGGTAGTCACTGTGAAGCATGGTTGAAAAGCAATGTCTGAATTTTATTGGTTAATTTTCATAGCATTTTATTTATTATTACTTTTGTCAGATTCAAGTTATTTCGGTGACCATTGCTGGTTTTTCTATTATTAACCGAGGGGTAACAACAATTTTGTCCACGTGTGTAACTGCAATGTTCGTACAATATAACAAAGAAAATAATTAATTCACCAGTTAAGAGATCTCTTTATGAACTAAAAGCTGATGTTGTGTCTTACAAGAATCATGGGGCAAGATGAAACGAATGGGTACTGCATCTTTTGAGGAAGAAGGTCTTTTACTGTTATTCCATTTCCTACATAGAAAAAGCTCATCCCTGCAGGAGAAGAGGGGGGCATTGTGAAGCCTGATTCCATAGCCTCCCAGACATAAGCATGCATAGAGGCATGCTCAGGAGGTGATTAGGAAAACAACCTTCCCTTGGAAGAAGGTTAAATGACATTATCAAATGTGGAAATAGGACTTGGTCCTTTCTTTGCTGAACACTTCTTTGAGATCCCAGTACACTTCTGGACCACAAGGGAGGTCAGCTGGGGCAGGAGACTGGGGTGACTGTACTTTGGACATAGGTGCTGAGAACCCCAAACAATTACCCTGGCAGTTGGGCTCCAAGAGCAAAGTTCCTGGTTCGTTTATATATTTAAAATATGGAGATAAATAAATAAACAAACTGAGGAATAGATTACCAGAAAGGCTAACAAGGGTGATTGGGTGTGTTTTGCTTAGAATGCTGGAAGCCAGGTTCAAACCAGCAGCCCACTGAACCAAAGGGTAGTGTATAACCACTGCACTACAGGGGAAAAAACAAAAAAGGTGGAGACAAAAAAGGTGGAACAGCAAACAAAGGAGACAATGGAGATCAAACTGGGTTCAACAAAAAAAAAAACATCCTCAGCCTTGGAGCTGAAAATAAGGCTGTAACTGAAATGTTTGTTCACAGAAATGAATAAACTTAAAGGCAGTGAGCTGAGCCCTTGGTTTAAATAGAGTGTCCCTCCTGAATAAAGAATTTACTTGACTTGACTCTTCTTTCTTTCTTTCTTTCCTTCCATTTTCTCTTTACCCGTTTACTGTCTGCCCCTGTACAAATGTGCAGCACTGAGCCACTGTTTGGGAGAGCTTTTATGCAGAGCCCAGCAGGTGTGTCTGATCATCTGTAATTAGCGCTGGGGTTGAGAATTTCCCCACTGCGGGACTAATAAAGGACTATCTTATCTTATCTTTCTGGGAAATGGAGTTTTCAGAGCTGCTCCCAGCTTTTTTCCAACTACACCACCTTGGCCCCCTGCTGGTGACTGGCGGTGTGGACTGAAGCCTTACACTAGTGAGTTTTAACAAAACAGACACAACACCACAGACAACTACTTTCATGCATTATAGGGATGTGTACCAGTGGTCACCTTATTGACTTGTGTTTAGTAGTATCTAAACTTAAAAAAAAAAAAATAAATGTTTAGTCTATTCAAACTAGCTGAGGTTCTTCTTGGGTAAATAGTAAAGCACTTTTGTAAGTCGCTCTGGAGAGGAGCATCTGCTAAATACCTTAAATGTAAATGTAAAATGAATAATTGAATGAATAACACCTGCTCTTTGCCCACTAGTAGACCTCACAACAAAAACTCCAAATCACTACTTTTAGCATCTTCTTAACTAGAAAAACAGACAGCATCTTCCTACTGCACCTGACTAAATCTGACTTTTGTTGCCTTAGTAATCCAAAACAAAGCAAAACAGAATTTATTAATGTACGTGTATATGTTGGTGTGCATGCAGGGACGGGGGTGGATATGTGGTTGTGCATTTGTGGCTGTATGTTTGTGCAGGTGTGGATGGCGCTGTGCGTAGTCTGTGTGGCCCCCTTTTCCACAGAGAGTGCTCTGAGTGCTTACACACCTGACCTCTTCTCCTTCTGCCCACCTGCTCTTATAGTGGGAGGCAGCCCATGCAGCTCGGCTGTTGTAAACCCATTAATAAGACCTTGTAGGGTCGTTGCTGTGGTGAGCAGGTCCCCTGTAGCAGCACTTTCAGATGGAGGTGCATTGTATTACCTATGCAGATCGCTACATCAGCTAGGGGTGAGATGGCCAGTCACTTGTGTGGAACTGGGGTGAACTGTGCACTGGTCCTGGGCAGAGGAGAAGAGACAGTGCTGAGGGGGAGGGGTGAGGGCACCTCTGTAGATGGTCCAGCCCATCGGTGCTGTTTGTAGTGCTGAAATGATTTTCATAGTTTTGATATTGTACTGATATATGCTGATCAAGGTAAAATACTAATATGTAAATAGTTGTTGTTTGTTTTTTGTTTGTTTTTTTTGTCTCCTTTTTATCATGTCTTCTTGTCTTATGTAATGTTTTGTTACACTGCAAATAAAAAGCAATAAAATAGCAATATATAATATGTATAAATATATAAAATAAAAATCTAATTATTGATTTATGGCTTTATATTAACATTCATATTTTTTATGTAAACATAAATGTAACTTTTACATACTAAAATGAGGACATGTCCAGGTGAAAGAGCATGTATGTATAACATGCCAAGCAGATTTAGACCCCTGCAAAGGTGAAACATAAAAGAGACTTTACTAAACGAATCGTAATCCAAGTTCATGATCACAATTTACAGGCTAGGGTCAATTCTAGGAGGCAAAGAAGAATAAACATCCAAACCCAACGGAACCAACCAAAAAGGGCAAGGCAGAAACATAGTCAAAAATACAAGCTGAAGATCAAAATACAAAATACTAAATGCAGACAGAAAGTCCAAAGGATACGGCAAAAAGCAAGGTTAAAAAAACACAATAGAAGAAATAATAATAATTAAAAAAAAGTGGATCATGAGCTCTCCTTGTGTCTTTGATCATTTGCATTTGTTCACAGGAATATCATGCAAATGAGCATCAGAAACAAAAACAAACACAGTCTTTAGTTTCCTTTGGTATTACACAGAAGAAGGAGACACAGACCAACAGAACGTTTCGATCAGTAACAGGTAAGAAAGATACTTTAAGCTGAAACTCACTCAAATATTCACTTCAGGATTATCTTATTTTGCACACTTCTTATCCTTAGAACATTATTCATTAAAAATGATTTTATATTACATCGACTGAAGTTATACAATTTCACAGGTATGAATTCCTCTATCTTTCTTTATTGTGATCTGACCTTTTTAAAAAACAGGCTCTTGCTTTTTAACTGACTGGATCATGGATAAATAACTGCAGCACAACTTAACCTGCCTTACTCTACTTATTGTCTCTGTCACATAAAAACCTTGTTTCTCCATTTTTGCTGTTTTTTACTTTTTGTCAATGTAAATTTTTGATCTTTACATTGTGACACAATTTCATGATGAATGGACTAATAGAAATGCTCCAGAATGACTTGTAATAAGGTCATTTTACCTTGACTTCCATGCTCTCCTATAAAGCTTTTTGTTGACATAACATTTTTGTGATATACACTACACAGAGTATATTTGTGGAGTTTCAGATTAATGTTGTTTATGAACCATATCAGTGTCACACGCTTCTGTGGGTGATAACTTGTACCTTATTTAAAGGAAAGCCTAATTAAGAGTCATCCATTGCTGAAATGGCTAAGTGTGGGATTTCTGCTGTTTAATAAAATATTCCCCATTAACTTTACTGTAAATTCACATGGTCTACCACTTAGTGGCTGAGGAGCTGTGATTCCTAAACACTTCTATTGTTCAATAATAACTCTCACAGCTGATGGAGGAAGATCTAGGAGGGAGGAAGTGTCACCTGCTGACTTGTTGTTGTTGTTGCAGCGGTGTCTCCTATTACATACAGAACCACGCTGGAGTTCAGAGAGCTCTTCAGAACCTCCCACTCTTAAAGGCAGACTGCAGGGCTAGGGGCTTGATTTTATACACCTGTGGCAATGGGACTGAATCAAACACCTGAATTCAATGATTAAGAAACGTCCCAATACTTTTGTCCTTATAGTGTAGTGTCATATTCTCTTTTGTCTGGATAAAGAGCCCCATACCCCAGCTCTAACTGCTCCATGCCCAGAAATGTGGCTTGCATGACACCTCTGATCTTAGATTTACATTTCTATATGCCCTATTTTCCTACAATCACACATGGCATTGGGCAGCACTCTCTGTACAGCCTTTCAGAGATCAGTGTTTCCTGTTTACTGTCCATCACAGCTCATCTCTCTAAAGTCTCTTAGTCTTCTCTCAGGCGATGGAAAATTCCCAGCTTCCTCCTGTGCATTCTGAGTGGTGACTGTATTTGATTAGCCCACTGTTGTGCTGTTGTTCACATATACATCCTGCTGCACCTCTCTGTTTATATTTTTATATCAAAATAAAACGGCATGACTGACATGCACTATATGTCCAAATGTTTGCAGACAGCCCTTCTAGTGAGTGCATTCAGCTATGGAAAAAATTACACCTATGCAAAAACTCACACACAGCTTGTCTAGTCCCTGTAGTAAAGTACTGCCAATAGAATAGGACTCTCTGCAGTAGACAGGC
The DNA here is from genome assembly GCF_030463535.1 of Salminus brasiliensis. Classification (NCBI taxonomy): domain Eukaryota; kingdom Metazoa; phylum Chordata; class Actinopteri; order Characiformes; family Bryconidae; genus Salminus; species Salminus brasiliensis. The sequence goes on from NC_132886.1 coordinate 4,931,091, forward strand.
ATGAGTGTATTGAAACCATGTCTAATGCCAGGTGTGGGCTACAGGGGTATAAAGCCCCTTTGAGTTTTGTGCTTTGAGCTATGGAGCAGTGTAACTGTGTTCCTGGCTCCATCTAATATGTTTGGGATGAGCTGAGGGGCCCTCACTATTGCTTTTGTTGCTGAATACAATCAAACCATCACAGCAATCCCTCCAAAATCTAGTATAAAGCCTTCTTCCTTGGACGGTAGAGACAGTAACTCCAACAAAATCAGGGTAAAGTTTTTATTTTTACCCTTGATATTAGAAAAACAATGACTGAAGTCCCAATCCTTATAGTTTATGATAATCTAATATACTGCTGGTTCTTCAAAGCCTGAACCCCCTTTGTCTCTCTGTAGTTCTCCACAGTCATGAGTTCAGCACTGCATGGTCTCCTGCTTTTCTCAGGTCAGTGGAGTTCATAATCATCTGTAAAACTCTCTGCTGCTTCATTACTGTACTGCCATGCTGATGAGAGCTTTAACCCCTACAGCTCTGTGGACTCTCTCCTTGTGTGGGACTCGTCAGTTTCATGTGGTGAAAGAAGGAAAGAACTGGACTGAAGCTCAGGAATACTGTAGAGAGAATTTCACTGATCTGGCCACCATTGAGAACCAGGAGGAAATGGACGCTGTACAAGCTGCTGTTAACAGAACAACAGGACATTTCTGGATAGGACTGAGACAGAAACCTGGAGAGACCACTAGAGTAAGCAGTTTTGAACAATTAGAGAAGATGTGTAGTACTCCTGACACAATGACATACACACTAGTGAACAAACACACAAAGTCACAAAGTGAGCAGACGTGCCCCAATCGGTGCCCAGAGACCGCAGAGAGGGGTGAGGGTCTTGCTCAATCAGTGGTGTATAGATCAGACACTGCAGATGTGTGTGTGCATCACTGCAGTTGCTATGTTAGATGTGTATATAGTGTGTGTTCCCTGCAGAGATACATTTCAGCCTTATTTACTGAGCACACACTGAACCGAATACAGTGATTTAAACTGTTCACTGATCAGGTGTTAATGTGCCTCTAGAGCTGGTTCTGGTCAGATGGGAGTAACTTCTCATACAGTGACTGGTACACTGGAGAGCCGAACAATGATGTGGGTGATATCTGTGTGACATTAGAAAGTGAACATGGATACAGATGGACTGATGCAGGCTGCCGTTGGCCTAATCCATTTGTCTGCTATGGTGGGTAATATGAGGTGATAATGCAGTAATTCTGTTACAGCTCCAGTTCATTCACTTAATATTTGCGTTTGGATTTTGAAAAACATCTGAATAGTGAATTATTAACCACGAACAGCAACAACTAGAATAACTGAACTACTACATTGGGTCAAATCTTTCTCCTCCCCCTTCTGCAGAGATCCCGCTCATCCTCATTAAACAGAACAAGACGTGGAGAGAAGCTCTGAGATACTGCAGAGAGAATCATGTGGACCTGGTCTCTGTTCACACTGAGGACATTCAGCACCAGGTGGAGATCATTTCTCAAAATGCCTCCACTGCTAATGTGTGGATGGGTCTGCGTCACACCTGCACTCTGAGCTTCTGGTTCTGGGTGAGTGGAGAGTTCCCCTGCTACCAGAACTGGGCTCCAGGGAACGGGACAGAGGAGGAAGACTGCAGTGGAAGAGAAAGAACAGGAGCGGTTCAGTCTGGAAGTAAGCAGTGGGTCAGTCTGCCAGAGACCCAGACCCTCAACTTCATCTGCAGCACCACCTAGAGCAGGTCTGAGGTCTTATGTATTTGTCCACAGCTAAATAAACTGATGGTGAAATGAAGATTGATTATTATTGTCTGCTCTGATAGAGGATGCCAATTATTAAAGATACTCATGGTTGAGGGTCACACTGGTCATCAAAGTAAGTTTGATGTACAGTTTCTATGTACGATTATGTAAAATGTCTTATTTATAAATTACTTTCTTTTATATTTCATATCGATGGTTGTCCCTCCTGGAAGTCAATGTACTAAGATTTTTTTTTCCATGTTATCTTGGAGCATTTCTTTTGGTCCATCCATCAGGACATTCTGTTAAAATGTCAAGAACAACTGCCAGATTCACATTTTGTCAAAAAGTGAAAAAAAAACAAACATGAGGATACAACGTTTTCTCACGTTACGGTGGCGATGTGTATTTAGTCCATTAATAGAAACGTTCTCTAAGCATTTCTGCAATGGGGTATTTGGGTTGTGTATTAATGTGTAAGCGGTGTTACTTCTTTTTTTTTTCATTTAAATGATATTTTCTCAGTAATTTCCAAATGTTTAAAAAAATCACATAAAGCTTTCCTGGTACATTTCCCTGTCCTGTTCATTTGTGGACATGAAAGATGATTCTCTGTATTGTTGACTTTATACCTATTCAACCATTCATATCAGGGACCAACCATTCATATCACCTCTAACCCCTGCTAAAGCAAAAGCACAAGAAAGACGTCCAGTGCTGGGATTGTATTTCCTACAAATCTGGCAGAAATCACAGCTTTATAAATGGCTTAAAACAAATATTCAGTCAGTTTAAACTCTAGTTAAAAATAGCCTTTTTTAATGCAAATGAAACATCTCATCCAATTTGGCCCCTTCCCCCCATAGCTCACTCTTTTTACAGAGTCTTGTGATGTATTAGCATTTCATTTAGTGATATCTTCTCTTCCATCATCTATTTATCTCTCTATTAAATCTTCTGTGTTCGAGCTTTGTTTTATTAGAGGCTAAAGTTCTCAAAACTACACTGAGACCTGAGAAAATTCTTTAGACTTTATAAAATTCTTTAGTTTATTAGGCATTCATTCAAGGACCCAGAAATTCAAGGACCCAGAAATTCAAGGATCCAGAAATTCTAGGACCCAGAAATTCAAGAATGTGGTAGCTAGCATTTTAACTTGTTGTGATTAACAGTTTTAATAGATTAACACTACTACTTAAAATACATATTTTCGGTCAAATGTAACAACCAAAAGCAATCCTAAAACTGTGTTAAAAACCTGATGTGTTGAGAGCAATTAAGGACAATTTCTCCCTCTCCAAATATTAAAGAGGACAAGTCCCCTCCTGCCTTCTTAAATCTACACCTGTGTTTACAAAGAGTAAATGTATGACTATGCTAGGACATTCAATTGAACCATCTATTTAGAGTGTAGATCATTTGTGGGCATCAGGGAGATGATACAGATATTCGGGAGACTCAAATAACTTCCCAGGATAGATGGGAAAGTCTGTGATGTTTCCATCTAAACTCATTGCACCTTCAGTTTCTCTGTATTTACATTCAGATTGTGTATGCTTTACAGTTAGGGGTAGACAACACCATATCTATTAGATCTATTATGAAGTTTCTTGGTGTATTTATGTAAATCTTACTTCCATACTGTAAGACAGAGCCTTACTGAATAGTGGTTCTTTTTTCAATGAAGGTCTGCCTGAACGCTACCTGATGTTGCATCCTGCTGAATGTGGCCCTGCAAGACCACAATGTTCCAACAGGTGTCAGCTTTCATGTCTGGACAAAGTATTTTGCATGTGATGCACCAATGAGTAGCCTAACGGTGAACGCTTTATCAGATATCTCACCATGAGAACAGGATAGAATTCAATCAATCACAAAATGAGACCCTGAAAAATAAAACGAACTAAAAACAGTCATTACACTAAACTCTCAAATAGTTACCACTGTAAACAAAAATAAAGACATTAAAGAAACTATTTTGGATTTAAAATGCAGAAGAGTGTGGGACAACCTATTTTTTTTCCAGCATGCCTGAGCACATACCAGATAACCCTGAAAACTGAAAAAAAAAGATTTTATGCAGTCAGCCGTCAAAATACAACCTGATACTGTGTATACTGTAACCTTTCACTGCATCCACCACATTGGAGCCAAAAACAGGAAAACCCATACATACACACATGGACAAAATTGTTGGTACCCCTCATTTAATGAAAAAAACCCCCACAATGGTCACAGAAATGATTTGAATCTGACAAAAGTAATAATAAATAAGAATTCTATGAAAATTAACAAATGAACGAACCATGGCTCAACAGAATTATTTAAAAAAGTAAACTCATTAAACAGGCCTAGACATAAATGTTGGTACCCCTGAACATAATGTGATCAAAGGGACATGTTAAATCAAGATGTGTCCACTAATTAGCACCACAGGTGTCTACAATCTTGTAATCAGTCAGTGGGCCTATAAATATGGCTACAGGTAGTCACTGTGAAGCATGGTTGAAAAGCAATGTCTGAATTTCATTGGTAAAATTTCATATCATTTTATTTATTATTACTTTTGTCAGATTCAAGTTATTTCTGTGACCATTGTAGGTTTTTCTTTCATTAACCGAGGGGTACCAACAATTTTGTCCATGTGTGTAACTGCAAAGTTCGAACAATATAACAAAGAAAATAAGAGGCATTAATTCACCAGTTAAGAGATCTCTTTATGAACTAAAGACTGATGTTGTGTGTCTTACAAGAATCATGGGGCAAGATAAAATGAATGGGCACTGCATCTTTTGTGATCAATAGTGCATCCTCTGGCTTTAGTAACTGCCTTGACAGGGCATCAGGCTCTAGGTGGTGCTGCAGATGAAGTTGAGTTTTTGGACCAGCGGAAAGATCCTGGGTCCATGTAAAGGGCACCCTTGGATACAATGAAGCCCAGGAAGGCCAAGGAGTCAGCATAAAACACAGATTTCTTCAATTTTATGAACAGATGGCTCTCCAACAGGAGCTGGAGAACTCACCTCTTCTATGTGTTTCTTGACATTAAAATGTCATCGAAGTACACATATACAAACCTGTCCAGGGTCTCCCTTAACACCTTGGGCTGAGCTGAAAGACAGCTGGAACATTCATGAGCCCAAAGGGAATTACTTGGTTTTGGTAATGCCCAGAGGGTGTGATGAATGCGGTCTTACACTTGTCCCTCTTTCTTATTAGGATGAGGTTATAGGCACTCCGCAGGTCCAACTTGGAAAATATGAAAGCCTGCTGGAGCTTCTCCAAGGTAGTGGGCATAACAGGAAGAAGGTCTTTTACGGTTATTCCATTTCCTACATAGAAAAAGCTCATCCCTGCAGGAGAAGAGGGGGGCATTGTGAAGCCTGACTCCATAGCCTCTCAGACATAAGCATGCATAGTGGCATGCTCAGGAGGTGATTAGGAAAACAACCTTACCCTGGAAGAAGGTTAAATGACATTATCAAATGTGGAAATAGGACTTGGTCCTTTTCTTTGCTGAACACTTCTTTGAGATCCCAGTACACTTCTGGAACACAAGAGAGGTCAGCTAGAGCAGGAGACTGAGGTGACTGTACATTGAAAATGGTTGCTGAGAACCCCAAGCAATTGCCCTGGTAGTTGGGCTCCCATGCATACTCCAACCTGGTACAACAGTCGTTGCGAGGGTTATGAAGTTCAAGCCAGGGGTACTCCAACACCAACTAAAGATGAGAGGCCTAGGTGAGATAAACCTTCCACTCTCTCAACATGTGAGCCTATCCATAATGGAAGAGGCTGAGTGCAGTGTATAACTGGACCAGACCCCAGTGGCTGCCCATCTACAGCAAGAATAGGCAATGGGTGATCTAGAAGCACTATCGGTAGTCCAAGAGTCAAGACAAGAGTGGAGTCTATAAAGCTCCCTGCGTTGCCAGAAACCACATAGACCCACAGTTTGGTAGATTTATGGGCACCCCACAAAACGGTGACCTCCAGGTGAAGGACAGATGTTTGGGAAGGAGACAGGCCTAGTCCTGGTTAGCCAGTTCATCCTTAAACTCTACATTATGTTCTTGCTGAAAGATGGCCATCAAGGCCTTCTCATTTCAAACAACCTTCTGTAGGTAGGGTTTGGAATTCTATGACGTAATCGGCCACAGAGCGCAAGCTTTTGGAAAGTTCCAGGAGAGGCGGTGCAGCCTGCTTTCCTCCTACAGTACAGTGGGCTAAGCTAGGGCACGTCCTGTTAACAAGAACACCATAAAAGCCACTTTTAAACGTTTGGTGGAGAAATGAGAAGGTTGCTATTTAAACACCAGGGAACATTGCAGCAGGAACCCCCTGCATTTGTTCTCCAGCATGTGTTACCTGAGTATCCCCTCTACGTGGGATCATGCCTGAGGGGGAAGTAGGATCTGGAAAGGGAGCCTGAGCAACAGGAGCCTAAGTAGCAGCTGCTTGCTGTCCTTCCAGTTCTGCTGGGTTTATAAATGGCTGCACCTTTGTCACTGGCTGGGTTCCCCAAGTGGACGCAAGAGAGAAGTTCCTGGTTTATTTATTTATTTAAAATAGGGAGATAAATAAATAAACAAACTGAGAAATGGATCATCAGCAAGGCGAACAAGGGTGATGGGGTGTGTTTTGCTTAGAGTGCTGGAAGCCAGGTTCAAACCAGCAGCCCACTGAACCAAAGGGTAGTAACCACTGCACTACAGGGGAAAAACACTCAAAAAAAGGGGAAACAGCAAACAAAGGAGACAATGGACATCAAAATGGTTTCAACAGCTGAAAATAAGGCTGTAGCTGAAATGTTTGTTCACAGAAATGAATAAACTTAAAGGCAGTGAGCTGAGCCCTTGGTTTAAACAGAGTGTCCCTCCTAAATAAAGAATTTACTTGATTTAAATCTTTTTCTTTTCTCTTGTTCTTAGTTTTATTTGTCTTTTCTTTCTTTCTTTCTTTCTTTCTTTCTTTCTTTCTTTCTTTCTTTCTTTCTTTCTTTCCTTCCTTCCTTCCTTTTCCTTTGTTTTCTTTCTCTCTTTTAAGCTTTTATGCAGAGCCCAGGAAGTGTGTCTGATCATCTGTTATTGAGGCTGGGGTTTCTTGGAAATGGAGTTTTCAGAGCTGCTCCCAGCTGCTTTCCAACTACACTACCTTGGCCCCCTGCTGGTGACTGGCGGTGTGGACTGAAGCCTTACACAAGTGGGTTTTATTGAACAGACATCTGTGCACAATGCACACCACCAGTGGTCACCTTATTGACTTGTGTTTAGTAGCGTCTAAGCTTAGAGGTATCTTTAAATTTAAGTCTATTCAAACTAGCTGAGGTTTTTCTTGGGCAAATAACAAAGCACTTTTGTAAGTCGTTCTGAATAAGAACAACTGCTAAATACCTTAAATGTAAATGTAAAATGAATAACTTTTGGAAGAAAACTACCTAAAACTATCCACGTTCTTGGAGAACAGCATTCCAGCAACACCTGCTCTGTGCCCATTAGTAGACCTCACAACAAAAACTCCATGGATGTGTGGATACACATTTGTGGCTGTATGTGTGTGCAGGTGTGGATGGCGCTGTGCATAGTCTGTGTGGCCCCCTTGTCCACAGAGAGTGCTCTGAGTGCTTACACACCTGACCTCTTCTCCTTCTGCCCACCTGCTCTTATAGTGGGAGGCAGCCCATGCAGCTCGGCTGCTGTGATCCCATTAATAAGACCTTGTAGGGTCGTTGCTGTGGTGAGCAGGTCCCCTGTAGCAGCACTTTCAGATGGAGGTGCATTGTATTACCTATGCAGATCGCTACATCAGCTAGGGGTGAGATGGCCAGTCACTTGTGTGGAACTGGGGTGAACTGTGCACTGGTCCTGAGCAGTAGGGGAGTGGGGGAGCAGTGGCACCTCGGTACACAATGTGGCTTGCTGTCTCCAGTACAGTGCTGAAATGATTTTCATAGAGTTTTGGTATTGTACTAATATATGCTGATCAAGGCAAAATACTTGTATACTTAATATGTAAATAATTGCTTTTGTTGTTTGTTTTTTGTCTCTTTTTATTATGTCTACTTGTCAAAATGTCATGACTTGTCATGACTACTTACAAAAATACAAGCAGAAGATCAAAATACAAAATACAAACCGCAGGCAGAAAGTCCAAAGCACACGGCAAAAGGCAAGGTTAAAAAAAACAATAGCAGAAAATCATTCACGAAAATCAATCAAAAATAAACGCTCAGAAGTTCGGCAAAAGAGATATAATACTTTGCACTGGTCTGCTCTATAGCCTGGGCTTAGGTACTACACTAATCAGTAGAAATACAGGTGGTAATAATTAGAACTCTAGGGATGGAGGGTTAGAATCAAGTGATCGCTCAGGTGATCTCCCAGAGGAGTCTTGGCTTATTTGTGACTGTATGTACAACCCAATAATACTACCTAATAAATAAAATTTAATTATTTATTTGAGGCCTAACTCGTTCACGGATAACTGAACACTGCTGGAACATGACCTCTCTTTTTCTCTTTATTCATTTGCATTTGTTAACAGGAATATCATGCAAATGAGCATCAGAAACAAAAACAAACACTGAGCTCTACTGTCTTTAATATTCTCTGTTATCACACAGAAGAAAGACTGTCAGAGACACAGACCAACACAACTTCTCAATCAGTAACAGGTAAGAAAGATACTTATTTATTTAATTATTTAAGTTATAACTCACTCAAATATTCACTTCAGGAATCAGGCTTCTTTTTACACACTTCTTATTCTTATTAAATTATTCATTAAAAATGATTTTATATTACATCTACTAAAGTAATACTCGGGTATGCACAGATATGAATTCCTCTATCTTTCATTATTGTGATCTGACCTTTTTAAAAAAAACAGGCTCTTGCTTTTTAACTGACTGGATCATGGATAAATAACTGCAGCACAACTTGCCCTGCCTTACTCTACTTATTGTCTCTGTCACATGAAAAAACCTTTGTTGTTTTTAACTTTTTGTCAATGTAAATTTTTGATCTTTACATTGTGACACAATTTCATGATGACTGGACCAAAGGAAATGAGAATGACTTGTAATAAGGTCATTTTAAATTGACTTCCATGCTCTCCTGTAAAGCTAACATTTTTGAGAGATAACGTCTTTGATATGATATAGACTACACAGAATATTAGAGTATATTTGTGATATATATATATATATATATATATAAATATTTTTTTTCAGAAAGCCTAATGAAGAGTCATCCATTGCTGAAATGGCTAAGTGTGGGATTTCTACTGTTTAATAAAATATTCCCCATTAACTTTACTGTAAATTCACATGGTCCACCACTTAGTGGCTGAGGAGCTGTGATTCCTAAACGCTTCTACTGTTCAATAATAACTCTCACAGCTGATAGAGGAAGATCTAGGAGGGAGGAAATGTCACTAGCTGACTTGTTGTTGTTGTGGGTGCAGTGGTGTCTCCTATTACATACAGAACCACGCTGGAGTTCAGTGAGCTCTTTAGAACCTCCCACTCTTTCACTGAGAAAGGCAGACTGCATGGCTAGGGGCTTGATTTTATGCACCTGTGGCAATTGCATGGAATGAAACACCTGAATTCAATGATTAAGAAACGTCCCAATACTTTTGTCTTTATAGCGTAGCATAATATTTAATTTTGATAAAGGAGAGCTGTTCTGTTGATCACTGCCCACTGTTTGGGATTCTATCTATAGTTTACATAGCTTTTTATTTTTACATTGTCATTATTTTCTCTTTTGTCTGGATAAAGAGCCCCATACCCCAGCTCTAACTGCCCCACCCCCAGAAATGTGGCTTGCATGACACCTTTGATCTTAGATTTACATTTCTCTATGCCCTATTTTCCTACAATCACACATGGCATTGGGCAGCGCTCTCTGTACAGCCTTTCAGAGATCAGTGTTTCCTGTTTACTGTCCATCACAGCTCATCTCTACAAAGTCTCTTAGTCTTCTCTCAGGCGATGGAAAATTTCCAGCTTCCTCCTGTGCATTCTGAGTGGTGACTGTATTTGATTAGCCCCCTGTTGTGCTGTTGTTGTTGTTTACACACACTTCCTGCTGCAGCCTCACAAAACTCACTGTGGCTTTAAAAACTTTTTTATCTAAATTAAACGGCATGACTGATGCACTACATGTCCAAATGTTTGCAGACAGCCCTTCTAGTGAGTACATTCAGCTACGTAAAAAAATGCACACATGCAAAAACTCACACACAGCTTGTCTAGTCCCTGTAGGAAAGTACTGCCAATAGAATAGGACTCGCTGCAGTAGACAGGCATGAGTGTATTGACACCATGCCTAATGCCAGGTGTGGGCTACAGGGGTATAAAGCCCCTTTGAGTTTTGTGCTTTGAGCTATGGATCAGTGTAACTGTGTTCCTGGCTCCATCTAATACGTTTGGGATGAGCTGGGGAGTTGGGGACCTCACTAATGCTTTTGGTGCGAATACAATCAAAAATCACAGCAATGCTCCTCCAAAATCTAGAAGAAAGCCTTCTTCCTTGGACGGTAGAGACAGTAACTCCAACAAAAGTTTTTAATTTTGCCTTTGATTTTAGGGAAAAAAAACAATGACTGAAGGCGTCGCAATCCTTATAGTTTATGATAATCTGATGCTGATTCTTCAAAGCCTGAACCCCCTTTGTCTCTCTATAGTTCTCCACAGTCATGAGTTCAGCACTGCATGGTCTCCTGCTTGTTTCAGGTCAGTAAAGTATAATTAGAGAAGATGCGACATACATCTTCTCTAATTATACACAATGACATACACACTAGTGAGCAAACAAAGAGAGCAGACGTGCCCCAATCGGTGGGCAGTCTAGAGACCACAGAGAGGGGTTAAGGCCTTGCTCAATCAGTGGTGTTTCATTCAAGGGCCCAACAGTAGCAGCTTGCTGAGCCCGGGTATCAAACCCATCAAACTCATCAGTTATCCATAGCCCAGTGCACTAACCACCAAGCCACCACTCCCCCATAAGACTCCCCATAAGACTGTGTAACCATTGAAGGTTTTTAACTGGGCACTGAGCTTAAATTCTGCTCCACAATAATCAGACACTGCAGATGTGTGTGTGCATCACTGCAGCTGCTCTGTTAGGTGTGTGTATATAGTGTGTGTTCCCTGCAGAGATACATTTCAGCCTTATTTACTGAGCACACACTGAACCGAATACAGTGATTTAAACTGTTCACTGATCAGGTGTTAATGTGTCTCTAGAGCTGGTTCTGGTCAGATGGGAGTAACTTCTCATACAGTGACTGGAACACTGGAGAGCCGAACAATGGTGTGGGTGATAACTGTGTGACATTAGAACATGAATACAGATGGACTGATGCAGGCTGCCATTGGTCTAATCCATTTGTCTGCTATAAAGGTGAGTGATATGATGTGATAATGCAGTAAATCTGTTACAGCTCCAGTTCATTCACTTAATATTTGCGTTTGGATTTTGGAAAACATCTGAATAGTGAATTATTAACCACGAACAGCACCAACTAGAATAACTGAACTACTACATTGGGTCAAATCTTTCTCCTCCCCCTTCTGCAGAGATCCCGCTCATCCTCATTAAACAGAACAAGACATGGAGAGAAGCTCTGAGATACTGCAGAGAGAAACATGTGGACCTGGTCTCTGTTCACACTGAGGACATTCAGCACCATGTGGAGGTTGTTACTAAAGGTGCCTCCACTGCTAATGTGTGGATGGGTCTGCATCACACCTGCACTCTGAGCTTCTGGTTCTGGGTAAGTGGAGAGTTCCCCTGCTACCAGAACTGGGCTCCAGGGAACGGAACTGGAGTGGAAGACTGCAGAGGAGGAGAAAGAACAGGAGCGGTTCAGTCTGGAAGTAAGCAGTGGGTCAGTCTGCCAGAGACCCAGAAACTCAACTTCATCTGCAGCACCACCTAGAGCAGGTCTGAGGTCTTATGTATTTGTCCACAGCTAAATAAACTGATGGTTAAATGAAGATTGGTTATTATTGTCTGCTCTGATAGAGGATGCCAATCGTTAAAGATACTCATGGTTGAGGGTCACACTGGTCATCAAAGTAAGTTTGATGTACAGTTTCTATGTATGATTATGTAAAATGTCTCATTTCTAAATGACCTTTTCTTTTAAAATCTTTCATACCAACGCTTGTATCTCCAGAACAACAACTTTTACAGGAGGAGAAAAAACCTTCTGAATTTTCAATAGAAGTCCATGTAAGAAGAAGTCCATGTTACTGCTTTTTCTGCATTTTCACTCAAATTAATAGTTTTCATTTCTCCAAATGATTAACAATCACTTGAAGCTTCCATGGTACATTTTCCCTATCCTGTTCTTTTGTGGACCTGATAGATGATTCTCTGTACTGTTGACTTTACACCCAATGTCCAAACTCTCACCATTAATATCATACAACCCCCAAAAGAGACAGAAGGTGATCAACAGATGCACTGACAAAAATATCAGACACACCAAAATTCACCAATTCAAACTAAAAATCTAACTCAAACATGAAAAGCAAAAACAACAGTAACTGATTCTGATTTTGACTTGATTTATATTTTTGTCCTCACCCTTCAGAACTGATTCTGCTCATCCTGATTAAATGAGAGCCGACGTATGTCTGTCTGTTTCTGCTTTTTACTGTATTTCATCATGTCAAATAATAAAGGTTAACAATTAACATATCATCGCTATGATGCAAAATCTCCATGTTGTCTGTTTTTGACTAGCAGTTGTTTTTTTTCTCCTCTAAAGCTGCCATTTTGGAGATTTGGAGGTTTTCGCATGACAGCGATGATAAGTTCCTTTCCTGTGTTTAATCTCTGGTATATGTTTGTGGTCCTTAAAGGAAATAAAAGCATAAGCTGTATACTTACTATACTGTCTTCATTTTTACTTTCATTTAATAATGTTTAGCTGGATATATGCAGAAAATGTGACATTAAAAAATGTGCTTATAGTTTATTAAAATCTACTCAACTCATTTTTATTCAATAATAACATTAAGCGAATCTATACTGTTAAAAAATATCTTAGTACCTTGAGGAACTTAAAACTGTGGAGGAACCTCTAAGAAAAGAGTTTTAGAAGAAAAAGGTTCCTTAAAGAATTTTTAAATGAAGAAACACTTAAAGGTTCTTGAAGGAACTTATACTTTTAACAGGAACAGGGAGTTCGTTAAAAACCTGGAAAAGTCTGGATGTGTTGAGAGCAATTTAGGGAGGGACAATTTCTCCCTCTCAAAATATTAAAGGACACATCCTCTCTTGCCTTTCTTAAATCTGCACCTATGTTTACAAAGAGTAAATGTATGACTATACTAGGACTGATAACCTGAACCCTTTATTAAGTGTGTATCAGGGGGCATCATTCGTGGGCATTAGGGAGAAATATGTGAGAGACTCCCGGAGCTTCCAGGATAGATTTTTTTTAATCTAAACTCATTGCACCTTCGGTTTCTCTGAACGGATGTTGTTTTTAGTCATGATATTAAAACAAGAGCCTGTTGATTGATTACATTCAGATTTTGCTTTACAGTTAGGGGTAGACAACACCACCATATCTATTAGGTCTATTATGAAGCTTCTTGATGCATTTATTGAAACCTACATCCATAGTGTAGGACAGACAGACCTTTACTGAACAGTGGTTCTTTTTGAAGCGCAGGTCTGTCTGAACACTACCTGATTTAGCATCCTGCTGGATGTGGCCCTGCAAAATTCCACAAAATTCCACCAGGTGGCAGCTTAAATCTCTGGAGAAAGGATGCTCACTGGTTCATTACATGCAAAACAGTAATTGTGAATGTTTCCACAGATATCTCACCATGCAAAGCAGACAGACTGAGCCCTGTGGAAGAGACACTACATGTCCAAATGTTTGTGGACACCCTTCTAATGAAAGCATTCATCTGCTTACAGACGCAGATGTGCAACTGCACACACACAGTGTTTCTAATCCCTGTAGAGAGGTACTGGCAATGGAACAGGACTCTCTGGGAGCAGTGGAACTAACTGTGCTCTTTAGAATAATGGATGGTGCTCCATCTAATAATTTTGGGATGAGCTGGGAATAGTGTATAAGGTGGGGTGGTGATCATCCAACATCCTGAGCTCATCAACACTCTTGTGGCAGAATGCAATCAAATCCTCACAGTGATGCTCTTCAGACAGCCTTCTTCCCTAGACAGTAGAGAAAGTTACACCAACAACATGATCAACTCTCTTAATACCCTTGAATTTAGAAGAAACAATGAATAAGCAGTTGTCCCAATACTTTTGTCCATATGGTGTACTATACACTCACTAAGCACTTTTTTGGGATAATACAGTATATTAACACTGGGTAGTTCTACCACATCCCAAAGATGTTCTACTGGATTTAGATCTGTTGATTGGGAAGGTCACTGAAGTTCTTCTCATCTTCATTGAACCAGTTTAAGAGAATCTACCATGTGCATCATCATGCTGGAAGAAGCCGTTAGAAAATGGACAATTCTGGTCATGAAGGAATGCACGTGGTCAGCAATAATATTCAAATAGGTGGGTGGATTCAAGCAACAATTGATTGGTTTTAGTGGCTCAAAGAGTGTGGCCCACACCATTACACCACCACCATCTACATGGACTTTTTACACAAGGCTGGGTAGGTTCATGGATTCATGCTGTTGGTCCTAAATTCTGATCCAACCATCTGTGAGCCTACCCAATTAATTTCAGTTCTGTTACATCAGCAAAGAAATCCAGATTCATTAGACCAGGCTACATTTCTTCTTTTTCAAATGTACAGTTCTGGTGAGCCTGTACCCAATATATATATATATATATATATATATATATATATATATATATATATATATATATATAAGACAAGAAGTTGCTCCTCAAGACTTCCTAAAAGGCTTTCTTGAACAGTTCTGCATTTTCTAGAACTGTTGGCTGTTTAATACCCATCCTGAAACAGTGAAGTGCTTTGTTATGTACTTGTATTTTCATGCAGAGAAGAAGAAAATTAATCTATGAAGGAGCTCAACCCCAAGTTCTCCCAAGTTCTTCTGCAGAAAGTCTGCATTCCTGGTACACCTAGTCACCACCAGATCATACTCCATTTTCACATTTTAACCAATGTAATATTCAGCAGTAATAGGCAACTGTGTTTGCCTTCAGGGAGTAACTGGCACTTCCCTGACCGCAACAGATAGAATAGTCTATTGTTGAGATTCTTGAGGTGTTGTAGGTGGTCTGCAGGTCAGGAAGTTTGGTCCAAATCATGCGTTCAGGTGAACACACCACTTTCTGGAGGACCTTCTGTCCTGCTTGGTGCTGTTCCCGAACCAGGTTGTGATGTTCTCCATCAGGATGCTTTTGACAGTGCAGGAGTAGAAGATCTACAGCACCTTGGATGGCAGTCTGAAGCCCCCTAAGTGTCTAAAAAGATAGAGACACTGACAGACTTTCTTGGCCAGGGAGATGATGTGGCAGGCCCATAACAGATCTTGCAAGCTGTGAACTCCAAAGAACTTAAGGCTGTTTACTCTTTTCACTGCAGCTCCACTGATAATGATGGGGTGGCAGCTCCTCTCCTGCTTCTTACAGCAGTCCAGTATCAGATCCTTTGTCTTGCTGATGTTGAGGAGGAGATTGTTATACTAGCTCCAGTTCTCCAGGTGTTTAATCTCCTCCAGGTAATCCCTGTCATTTGTTGTCAGAAATCAGGCCCAGCCCAACAGTATCATCAGCAAACATGTCAATTGCACAATGTCTGACAACAATCTGACACATCTCTGACAACAGACATGTCCACGTGTATCTCAATATTTTCTAAAATGCTTCAGAGAGCATTCCACTAATGAGCACTAATGTCAAATTCATCAAAGATTCAAGCATAATGGCAAAAACAGACCTAAATACAGAGCTTTTAATAAAAGTAATTGTGTCCAGACTTCTGGACAAAATCTGGACATACGTACCATTTTTTCTTTGTTGCCATGGTGACTCTGCTGCTATTGAACAAACACAACCACTCCTGATCAGTTATAGAAGTGGAGTTTTGTAGATTTTATATCCAAATGTGAGCACAGGACATTTCGTCAGTGTGTAAAGAAAAACTTTTTGAAGATTGATAGCATTCAGTGACATTAGCAATGATCACGACCCCACCTCATCCCCAACTCCCCACCTCATCCCAAAAGCATCGAATGGAGCACCATCCATCATTACAGAGAACACAGTTAGTTCCACTGCTCCACAGCTCAATGCTGGGGGGGGCTTTATACCCCTCTAGCCCACACCTGGCATTAGACAGCATGGTCAAACACACTAAAAAAGGACACTGGGGACACATGGGCATCAATCATGGTTAGGATGTTGTGGCCGGGGGGCTTCTAGTAGTGTCATGCAGTGCAGTATGGTGTAGTATAGTTGTGGCAGTACAGGCATGTGTGTAGGTGGGAGGAGTTAATAACCTATATGACCCAATCATCACCATTCAGTTCAACTCCTAAGCAGTCAATACAGTCAAGCGATACAGTGGAGAAAATTCTATGTGTGAGTGTGATGCCACTTTCTGAGTCTCTCCACAGGTTCAGGATCATAACCTGGAATCCTCCATCGTTGTCCTTTAGTGCCAACATGGTGTCCAAGATGAACTGCAACTGAGACAGATATTCAGCTCTCCATGGAAACCGATTTAGCAGTTAAAAAAAGCACTGAATTTAACATCATGCCTACTCTGGTATGGTCACTGAAGCATTGCCCCTCATTATAAGCCTTGCGTTGGGCCTCTGTGATCAGCTCCTTCAGGCGGAGAGGGTCATCCTTCCTCAGAGCAAAAACCACCCACATGTCCAGATCAAGGAGCATGTAGAGTCTCCCTTGTTTAAGAAAATGGTACTTTAGATGCCAGGTTGAAAATAAATGGCTGCACCCCTCCTGCTCTCCCAGTTCTTCAAGTCTTTATTTAGGGCCGAACTCGCCCACAGACAAATGACCATAGCTGGTTCATGAACTGTCTTTATTCATTTGCATTTGTTCACAGGAATATCATGCAAACGAGCATCAGAAACAAAACAAACACAGAGCTCCACTGTTCCTTTGTTTCTTGTGTTCTTACACAGAAGTAAGACTGTAGGAGACACTCGCACTTGAACTTCTCAATCATTAACAGGTAAGAAACACCTTCAAGATACTCTAAACTGAAATTCTGCAAAGTTTGCTCTTAATATTCAAGCTTAATTTTTATATATAGTTATTATACTTAGAAAATCCATTACAAATGCATAATTCACTGAAGTAATGATTCATTAAATTCATTACATCATAAATCATTAAAGATTCGAGATGTATTCATTCATATTTAGTTCTTAATTATGAACTGAACTCTGAGCACTTTTCAACTGAATATGAATATTAAATGCAGCACAGTTTGGCCGGCTGTGATGTGTGTATTGTGACTGTAATGCATAAATTAGTTTTTTACTTTTACCCATAATGTGAATCTGGCAGCTATTTGTGACATGTCTAAATTTCCTGATGAATTAACCAATAGACATTCTGAGAAAAGTTAAGCAGGTTTTTCCTTCTCCTGTAAAGTTGCTGTTTACTGAGATATGAGGTTTTTGCACGACAATGATGATAGGTTTATGCAAAATAAGTACATGGGAATTGTTGTATACTGTGTTCAAAATTCTGTGTTTACAGGAGGAGGAAATGCCTTCTGAACTTTTAAATGCTGCAAAAATGAATTAAATAATTAATGAATATTTTACATTGATTTCCATTGAAATTTCAGAAGGGGTTTTCCTCCTCCTGTAAAGTTGATATTTTGGATATGTGAGAATTTTGCCTGACAACAGCCATACAGAGTGTATTTACAGCTGCTTTCTGCATGCAGTTTTTTTTATTTATGAACTGTCACGGTCAGGCACGGTCAATGTCATGACCTGAGTCTGAGTTAAAAAAGAAAAGATGTATCCATTACGGAAACGACAAAATTCTGTTTTATTCTGTTTATATTATTATTAATATTATTATATATTATTATTATTATATATTTATTTGCTCTCAGAGCCGAGCACTGTTACAAGACCTAATTATAGCCTAGTCAGCCCTCCTCCCTTCTTCTGGTTATAGAGTAGCATTAGCTATTAGCCTTTTGGCCAGTACCCCAGCTGCTGCCCCCTAGTCCACCATGGCTAGTCCTCCTGGCTAGTCCCCCTGGCTAGCCCCCCTGGGTTCCCTGGAGCAACACAGCCCCTCAGCTTCTCCACTCAGACATCTGCAGCAGTGCTTGCTCTGGTCGGGCCTTCTCTGGTCAGCCTAGCCTGTCGGCCATGTCCGAAACTGTTTGTGAAACAAGTCACTTCCTGTGTGTGTCTGTGTTTGTTTGTGTGTGTGTGTGTGTGTGTGTGTAGTGGTACACACTCTAGACTGGTATCTGTGGTTGTTGGTGTACTGGTGTGTAATAACTGGTTTATAGTGGGTAAATGTGCTGGGATTTTGGTTTCTATAGTGTGTGTGTGTGTGTGTGTGTGTGTGTGTGTGCTGCTGGCAGAGCAATAATATCTGTTAATTGCACCTTGAGGACAGCAGATGGCGCTCTGGTGAACACTGTGGTTAAAACAAAGACTCAGGACTGGATTGGGATTAAAATAGCCAATATCAGATCCATTAATATAGGCCTGGATTGGATCAGAACACCCTTAATCTTAGCTCTACATTTCTATAATCTTATATCTTACGTGCTGTTGGACGGCGCTCTCTGCACAGCCTTTCAGAGATCAGTGTTTCCTGTTTATTTATAGGAGCTCATCTCTACATCTCTATAAAGTCTTATTCATCCCTCAGGCTCTGGAAAGCATCTCACTTCCTCCTGTGGATTCTGTTTCCTGTGGTTTGCCATTTCTGTGTTTTAATATCCGCCTTTACTGTCTCACGTTTGTTATCTCATGTTTGGCCAGTGCTTTGCAAGAAAGTTTGGAGAACCATCAAAACCAGCAGAGAGGAGAGATTTTACTCAGTCTTTGCTTTTAGCAGAATCATCTCTTTAGCCGTTTGCATCTTATTGTATCAGTCTAGAGACGCTGGGCAGGACGAGCAGTGGCCCATCTAATAAGGGCTGATATCTACATGCTACCCCAACAATGTCCACCATACATCTGGGAGCTCAAATGCACCAGAGAGTGTTGGGAGATTAGAGCAGTTTTGGTTTTAGTATTTCAGAATTTGGAAAGCAGCCTATGAAAAGATGTGTGTCATGACCGGACCACCCTGTCTGCTGTCAGTGATGACCCGTGCCAGCTGATAAGAGAATCATCTGACTTACAGCTTTCCATCACTCTTTATGTGATATTTGGGTGTTTTTGAATATTGGCCTTCTGTTTTCCCATAGAATTTGCATGAACTGGGTGGATGGAGAACACACTACATTTGACGCCTGCTGGATTAGATATCTGCATAAGCTACAATTTGCCTGTATCTGAGCAGTACACTAAAGTATTACTATATTACTGTTTGTCATTATTAACACCTCATTCCTGCGGCAGCATCTCTGTTTCTCACATCACTTGACTAAATGTCTGAACTCTCTCTCTCTCTGTAGTTCTCCACAGTCATGAGTTCAGCACTGCATGGTCTCCTGCTTTTCTCAGGTCAGTGGAGTTCATGATCATCTGTAAAACTCTCTGCTGGTTCATTACTGTACTGCCATGCTGATGAGAGCTTTAACCCCTACAGCTCTGTGGACTCTCTCCTTGTGTGGGACTCGTCAGTTTCATGTGGTGAAAGAAGAAAAGAACTGGACTGAAGCTCAGAAATACTGCAGAGAGAATTTCACTGATCTGGCCACCATTGAGAACCAGAAGGAAATGGACGCTGTAAAAGCTGCTCTCAACGGGACAACAGGCAATTTCTGGATAGGACTGAGACAGAAACCTGGAGAGACCAACAGAGTAAGCAGTTTTGAACAATTAGAGAAAATGTGTGGTACTCCTGAAACCATGTAGGATCCAAGTTTTAGAAAAATACTTAATAAGATTCAACTATTCATTAATAGTTTTTTCCCCCTTTATGGGAACATATTTTGAGCATTTGACTATTTTACTAACTGACTGTCATATGGATCTGTGGAATATTGGGAGAGACCGCACAAATGTTTTTATGTTTAAAAAATTATCTTATAGTCTATTATATTCTTTAATTACAGTTCAAACCTTTAAAACCTCTTCAACGGGATCAGATTGCTACTTTTTCTCTTTAAATTATTACTGTCAGCGTAAACACATTAAAAACACAATTTATCTGCAAACTTTAACACACTAATCTTTTTTTAATGCAAATTAATCATCTCACCAACTTCCTCCAGTAGGTCTCTCTGTTTACAGAGCCTAGTGCTGTAATGTGTATTAATGCTTGACTAATGTTGAGTACAAAGGGTCGATTACACTTTTTTATGCTGAAATATGGATTAAATTTCATAACTACACACACACACACACACACACACACACACACACACACATACATACATACACTGCTGCTCCTCTTTTAGCTCTTAGCTTAATCCAGCCCAATCAATATATCCAGTTTGAGGCTAAAGTACTAAAGTAAACTACACAGATGTTTTAAGAAAAATAAACATACTCCACTAGACAGTTTATTAGGCATACACATTTATTTGTTCTCCTGCACAAAAATTCATGGATGTGCTAGCTGGCATTTTAACTTGTGATTAATCAGAAATAATCCCAGAATATTGTTGTGATTGACATTAAACTTTAAAATAGATTTTAAACATAAAAACTCAAATAAACTAAATTAAAAAAGAAATGAGTCAACATTTTATTTTAAGATGAAAAGACAAACAGTAGGCCTGAAAGAAAGTTGCAGTGTCCCACTTTAAAATAATCATTTTACAAATTGATGTTGAACAATGAGCAAATTCTTGCAGACAGAGCTCACATATAAGTTTATTAGGATTCTGCTTCAAAAATGCCTCCATAGTTTTCTGGAACCTGGTAATTGCTGTTACCACCCCCAGTGTCATTCAGTCCCATTTAGTATATTAACAATCCATAATATACTAAAGTTTATATAGCATTTAAAATAGTTTATTAATCAGGTGTTAATGTGTCTCTAGAGCTGGATCTGGTCAGATGGGAGTAACTTCTCATACAGTGACTGGTACACTGGGGAGCCAAACAACCCTGTGGGTGATATCTGTGTGCAGTTATGGAGTGGAAATGGATACAGATGGGCTGATGTAGGCTGCCATTGGCCTGATTCATTTGTCTGCTATGGTGAGTAATGAGGTGATACATCTGTTACAGCTCCAGTTCATTCACTTAATATTTGCGTTTGGATTTAGGAAAACATGAATAGTGAATTATTAACCACGAACAGCAACAACTAGAATAACTGAACTACTACATTAGGTCAAATCTTTCTCCTCCCCCTTCTGCAGAGATCCCGCTCATCCTGATTAAACAGAACAAGACGTGGAGAGAAGCTCTGAGATACTGCAGAGAGAAGCATGTGGACCTGGTCTCTATTTACAATAAGGACATTCAGCAATGGGTGGAGTTTGTTACTAAAGATGCCTCCACTGCTAATGTTTGGATGGGTCTGCGTCACACCTGCACTCTGAGCTTCTGGTTCTGGGTGAGTGGAGAGTCCATCTGCTACCAGAACTGGGCTCCAGGGAACGGGACAGAGGAGGAAGACTGCAGTGATGGGGAAAGAACAGGAGCGCTTCAGTCTGGAAGTAAGCAGTGGGTCAGTCTGTCAGAGACCCAGAAACTCAACTTCATCTGCAGCACCACCTAGAGCAGGTCTGAGGTCTTATGTATTTGTCCACAGCTAAATAAACTGATGGTGAAATGAAGATTGATTATTATTGTCTGCCCTGATAGAGGATGCCATGGTTGAGGGTCAAGTAATTTGATGTACAGTTTCTATGTATGATTATGTAAAATGTCTCATTTCTAAATGTCCTTTTCTTTTATAATCTTTCATACCAATGGTTGTATCTCCAGAACAACAACTTTTACAGGAGGAGAAAAAACCTTCTGAATTTTCAATGGAAGTCCATGTAAAAATTATTTTTCCATGTTATTTTGGAGCATTTCTATTGGACCATTCATCAGGAAATTCTGTTACAATGTCAAGAACAACTGCCAGATTCACATTATGTCAAAAAGTGAAGAACAATAAACATGGGGATACAAGCTTTTGTCACATCACAGATGTGCTATGTTTTTATTTAGTCTATTAATAGAAACAGTCTCAAAGCATTTACGTAATGGTGCATTTGGGGGTTTTTTGTGATTGGGAAAGATTCATGGCGATATACTGTTTAGCTTGTATTGTATGTATTATGTGATAGTTTAATGATAGGTTTAAGTTACTGCTTTTTCTGCATTTTCTCAAATTAATAATTTAAATTTCTCCAAATAATTAACAATCACTTGAAGCTTCCACGGTACATTTTCCCTATCCTGTTCATTTGTGGACCTGATAGATGATTCTCTGTACTGCTGACTTTACACCCAATGTCCAAATTCTCACCATTAATATCATACAACCCCCAAAAGAGACAAAAGGTGATCAACTGATGCACTGACAAAAATATCAGACACACCAAAATTCACCAATTCAAACTAAAAATCTAATTCAACCATGAAAAACAAAAACAACAGTAACTGATTCTGATTTTGACTTGATTTATATTTTTGTCCTCACCCTTCAGAACTGATTCTGCTCATCCTGATTAAATGAGAGCCGACGTATGTCTGTATGTTTCTGCTTTTTACTGTATTTCATCATTTCAAATAATAAAGGTTAAAAATTAACATATCATCGCTATGATGCAAAATCTCCATGTTGTCTGTTTTTGACTAGCAGTTGTTTTTCTTCTCCTCTAAAGCTGCCATTTGGAGATTTGGAGTTTTTCGCATGACAGCGATGATGAGTTCCTTTCCTGTGTTTAATCTCTGGTATATGTTTGTGGTCCTTAAAAGAAATAAAAGCATAAGCTGTATACTTACTATACTGTCTTCATTTTTACTTTCATTTAATAATGTTTAGCTGGATATATGCAGAAAATGTGACATTAAAATATGTGCTTAAAGTTCATTAAATTCTACTCAACTCATTTTTATTCAATAATAACTTTAAGCGAATCTACACTGTTAAAAAATATCTTAGTACCTTGAGGAACTTAAAACTGTGGAGGAACCTCTAAGAAAAGAGTTTTAGAAGAAAAAGGTTCCTTAAAGAATTTTTAAATGAAGAAACCCTTAAAGGTTCCTGAAGGAACTTATACTAAAGCGGTAAGTTTGTATGTTATTAAGGCTGTTTCTGGACTTTTTGAGTGTGAGAAGTGTGGCATGTTTAGTCTAGACCCTTTTCCCACTGCTAGTGATAATGATAGTGTTTGCACTAAATGTGAGTTAGTTAGCTCTCTGGTGGAAAAGGTGGAGCAGTTAGAGGTGTGCATCATGGGGTTACTGAAAGATAGAGAGCAAGAGTTGCCCCCCGTTGCCTCAGGGAGAGCTAGCACCCCCCACCCCCACTCCGGCGTTAGAGCCCTCACAGCGGGGCGAATGGGTGACGTCTCGGCGGCATAGCCGGAAAGCTAAGGCTAATGCTAGCGCAAAGGCCGAAGTTAGCCCACCGGAACACCACGCTCCCTCCCCCCGATTCGCGTGTCAAACAGGTTTGCCCCGCTCAGCGAAACACCCGCTGAGGAGCCTGTTCACAGTACTCTGGTCATAGGAGACTCTATTGTTCGACACGTGAAGATAGCTAGTCCTTTAGGGGCTCCAGCAGTGACTGTTAGCTGTTTACCGGGAGCCAGAGCGCCGGACATTAGCGGCAACCTTAAGCGGCTAGCAAACAGGAGATATTCAAGGATAGTTATTCATGTAGGGGCCAATGATATCCGTCTGCGGCAGTCAGAAATAACTAAGGATAATATTAAAGAGGTGGTTAAACTGGCCCAGACGATGTCCGATGCCGTAATTTGCTCTGATAATTGGTTAAAGTTTGAGGGCAAGCCTGGTTTTTTAGGTAGGGATGGTGTCCACCCCACGCGGGAGGGTGCTGCCTTACTTTCGTGCAGCATAGCGCATAGTCTGCTAGTTAGTCGCAGAGGAGTGTAAAAGGCTGCTGACAATCCAGAGCCGGGACCAGGCCGCAGACAGACCGGCTAAACCCACCGTCTGCGAGCTGCTTTGAGGAGTCACCCAGGTTTCACTGTATTGAGACTGTGTCTGTGCCCCGAATTAAAGCCAAACAGAGAACATCTAGATCAGCTCGTTTTAATACTTTAATCAGTGTTAAAATCTCTCATTTCAACGATAACAGCAGCACCTCAGACCTAAAGCTTGGTCTACTTAACATTAGATCACTAACCTCAAAAGCAGTGATCGTGAATGAAATTATATGTGATCAGAAACTAGATGTTTTCTGCCTCACCGAAACCTGGATTAGACCTGATCAATATATAGCTCTAAATGAAGCCACCCCCACAGGTTATAAATATGTACATAGCCCTAGATTATCAGGCAGAGGAGGTGGAGTATGTATAATCTATCAGAATACACTAGAGATTATTCAAAAACACTGTAACACCTTCACCTCTTTTGAGCTTATCTACATTAATATATCAAATCCAGCCACAAATAAAAATGTTTTCTCACTGATTAATATTTATAGGCCTCCAGGGCCCTACTCTGAATTTTTAAAAGAATTCAGTAATTTTTCTGCAGATTTGGCAGTGTGCAGTGACAAAGTTATAATAGTAGAAGATTTTAATATTCACTTTGAAAAAGCAGACGATCCATTAACAAAGGCGTTTGTATCAACTTTAGATTCTGTTGGCATTATACAAAACGTAACTGGACCCACACATTACTGTAATCATACGCTAGATTTAGTCCTGACCCTGGGTGTTAGCATTGATCAGCTAAATATTCTACCTCAAAGCTCAGTAATATCAGACCATTATCTAATCTCCTTTGAGCTACATCTAAGGCAAAATGTAAATTCTTCTCCCCAACACTGTCTAAAGCGCACAATAACACCAATGACAACTGTACAGTTTACTAAAAATCTCCCACCCCTATCGACCTTAGCTTACACTCCGTCAGACCAAACGGAGCTTGTCAAATTAACAAACGATCTAGAGAATACCCTCCGATCAACCTTAGACAAAGTAGCACCGTTCAAAAATAAAATGATGAGGCAAAAAAGGCTCGCACCGTGGTACAGTGATCAGACTCGTACCTTAAAACAAACAGTGCGGAAACTAGAGCGTAAATGGTGGACGACCAAACTAGAGGTGTTCCACTCTGCGTGGAAGGACAGCCTTAGTCAATATAGAAAGGCACTCATTAAAGCTCGCTCAGTGTATCTGGCCTCGCTGATCGAGAAAAACAAAAACAATCCCAGAGTTCTTTTTAATGAGATCTCTAAACTTACTAAAAGCCAGGCAGATACTCAACCCCAGATCCCAACATCTTTAACTAGTCATGTTTTTATGGACTATTTTAATAATAAAATAGAAAATATTAGACAACAAATCCAACCCTGCTTATTAAATCAAACATGGCCGTCACCCGATGTAGTTGCTTTAGAACAAAACTTAGTTGTAGAACAAAGGCTGGAAGCCTTCTACCCACTTCCACAGCCAGAACTAGAAAAAAATATTTCCTCAGCAAATTGTACAACATGTACACTCGACCCGATTCCCTCTAAATTGCTAAAAGAAATTCTCCCAATTATAATCGGACCTCTTTTAACAATTGTAAATTCATCCCTTAGCCTTGGGCATGTACCCCAAACCCTTAAAATAGCAGTTATAAAACCTTTAATCAAAAAACCAAATCTTGATCCTAGCGTATTATCTAATTATAGACCCATCTCAAACTTAACATTCGTATCTAAGATATTAGAAAAAGCTGTGGCCCAACAACTCTGCTTATACCTGAGTAAAAATGACATGTATGAGAAATTCCAGTCTGGATTTAGACTCAATCACAGCACAGAGACAGCCCTAGTGAAGATTACGAATGATCTCCTTCTTGCCTCTGATCAAGGCTACGTATCTTTATTAGTCCTACTAGACCTTAGTGCAGCCTTTGATACAATAGATCATAGTATATTACTAGAAAGATTAGAGAAAATGGTTGGAATCACAGGGACAGCCCTATCATGGTTCCAATCATATCTAACGGGACGCTTCCAATTTGTAAAGATAAATGATTTATCTTCAAACTACGCAGAAGTAAGATATGGAGTTCCTCAAGGCTCAATTTTAGGACCACTATTATTGACATTATACATGTTACCACTGGGCTCAGTTATAAGCAGACATGGCGTTAATTTCCACTTCTATGCAGATGACACACAGCTCTATATATCAGCCAAACCTGACGATAAATTTAGATTACAGAAAATGGAGGACTGTGTAAAGGATATAAAACTCTGGATGTCACATAACTTCCTTCTCCTTAACAGTGACAAAACCGATGTTCTCCTTTTAGGTCCAAAAGACACTAGAAATAAACTATCAGACTTAATGTTAGACTTGGCAGATTCTCCCATCATTCCTGGTTTAGCAGCTAAAAATCTTGGTGTCGCATTCGACTCAGATTTATCATTTGAGCAACATATAGCTAATATTAGTAGAACAGCCTTTATGCAGCTTAGGAACATCTCCAAACTAAGAAACTCCTTATCACTACAAGACGCAGAAAAGCTAGTACATGCTTTTATTACCTCAAGGCTAGATTACTGTAATGCATTACTGTCAGGTTGTTCCAGCAGGAACCTCAATAAACTTCAGCTGGTGCAAAATGCTGCAGCCAGGGTCCTTACTAAAACTAGAAAATTTGACCATATCAGTCCAGTTCTATCAGCACTTCGTTGGCTCCCAGTTAAATTCCGTATTGAATACAAAATTCTTTTATTAACATATAAAGCCCTACATGGCCTCGCTCCTGAGTACCTGCAGGATCTTATAGTATATTACGAACCATCAAGACTACTTAGATCTCAGGGTGCTGGCCTCTTACGCGTTCCCAAAATTCAGAAAACCTCAGCAGGGGGAAGAGCCTTTTCCTATAAAGCCCCCCAGCTCTGGAATAACCTTCCAGATAATGTTCGGGACTCAGACACAGTCTCAATCTTTAAATCTAAACTGAAAACTTATATGTTTAGTTTAGCTTTTGGTAATTAATGTTTCTTAGATAAGGGCTGCAGGTCCAGGGGTTCGCGGACCCAGGGAATTGTAGTACTCTGAGATGCTGGAGCTGTCGTCTCGCTGCTTACACGCGATCACTCAGGTTTGTTGACGGTGGAGCAGATAGATGCTGGTGTTCTCAGGGTACGCCCGTGTCCGTGTTACCTTCTGGCTCTCTCCTTTTAATTATGCTGTGATAATCAGACCTGCCGGAGTCATCAGACATACCCAGATGCTGATGATCAACATTCTCTGCACTCCATAAAATTCCTCTTAGAACTAACTTCTCTCTCTTTACCTTCCCCGAGTAAATGGCCACCCAGCCCGATCTGCAGGAAGATTGCCCGCTGAGGTCCCCTCTACCTGCATCTAACCAGCTGCCACCTACCAGTCCAGCCAGCCAGACTCCCGGAACTTCCAGGATAGATTTTTTTAATCTAAACTCATTGCACCTTCAGTTTCTCTGAACGGATGTTGTCTTTTCTCTTGATATTAAAACAAGAGCCTGTTGATTGATTTATAGCTTTGTATTTGCATTCAGATTTTGTGTTTGCTTTACAGTTAGGGGTAGACAACACCACCATATCTATTAGATCTATAATGAAGCTTCTTGATGCATTTATTGAAACCTACATCCATAGTTTAGGACGGACAGAACTTTACTGAATAGTGGTTCTTTTTGCAGTGCAGGTCTGTCTGAACGCTACCTGATTTAGCATCCTGCAGGATGTGGCCCTGCAAAATTCCACAAAATTCCACCAGGTGGCAGCTTAAATCTCTGGAGAAGGGACTCTCACTGGTTCATTACATGCAAAACAGTAACTGTGAATGTTTCCTCAAATATCTCACCATGCAAAGCAGACAGACTGAGCCTTGTGGAAGAGACACTACATGTCCAAATGTTTGTGGACACCCATTCTAATGAAAGCATTCATCTACTTCCAGACACAGATGTGCAAATGCACATACACAGTGTTTCTAATCCCTGTAAAAAAGTACTGCCAATTGACTAGGACTCTCTGGAGCAGATAAGCATGAACCTATTGGCACCATGCTGCCTAATGCCAGGCATGGGCTAGAGGGGTATAAAGCCCCCCAGCATTGAGCTGTGGAGCAGTGGAACTAACTGTGCTCTCTAGAATAATGGATGGTGCTCCATCTAATACTTTTGAGATGAGTTGGGAATAGGGGATAATTTGGGGTGGTGATCATCCAACATCCTGAGCTCACTAACACTCTTGTGGCAGAATGCAATCAAATCCTCACAATGATGCTCCTCAGACAGCCTTCTTCTCTAGACAGTAGAGACAGTTACACCAAAAACATGATGAGCTTTCTTAATACCCTTGATTTCAAAAGAAACAATGAATAAGCAGTTGTCCCAATACTTTTGTCCATATGATGTGTTATACACTCACTAAGCACTTTATTGGGATAATACACTATATTAATACTGGGTAGGTTGATATTTCTGGAGCACTTTCATGCTGATCTCCCGTTCTACCACATCCCAAAGATGTTCTACTGGATTTAGATCTGGTGATTGGGAAGGTCACTGAAGTCCTTCTCATCTTCATGGAACCAGTTTGAGATGGTGCATCATCATGCTGGAAGAAGCCGTTAGAAAATGGTCAATTCTGGTCATGAAGGAATGCACGTGGTCAGCAATAATACTCAAATAGGTGGGTGGATTCAAGCCACGATTGATTGGTTTTAGTGCCCCAAAGAGTGTGGCCCACACCATTACACCACCACCATCTACCTGGACTTTTTACACAAGGCTGGGTAGGTTCATGGATTCATGCTGTTGGTGCCAAATTCTGATTCAACCATCTGTGAGCCTACCCAATTAATTTCAGCTCTGTTACATCAGCAAAAAACCCAGATTCATCAGACCAGGCTACATTTCTTCAGTCTTCGAATGTACAGTTCTGGAGAGCCTGTACCCAATATATATATAAGACAGGAAATTGCTCCTCAAGACTTCCTAAAAGGCTTTCTTGAACAGTTCTGCATTTTCTAGAATTGTTGGCTGTTTAATACTCATCCTGAAACAGTGAAGTGCTTTGTTATGTACTTGTATTTTCATGCAGAGAAGAAGAAAAAGTTCTTCTTCAGAAAGTCTGCATTCCTGGTACACCTAGTCACCATCAGATACTCAATTTTCACATTTTAACCAATGTAATATTCAGCAGTAATAGGCAACCGTGTTTGCCTTCAGGGAGTGAAAGCACTTCCCTGACTGCAACAGATTCTTGAGGTCCTTCTCGATCTTCCTGATCTTGGTCCAGCACCGCTTGTTGTAGATGGTCTGCAGGTCAGGAAGTTTGGTCCAAATCATGCGCTCAGGTGAACACACCACTTTCTGGAGGACCTTCTGTCCTGCTTGATGCTGTTCCCAAACCAGGCTGTGATGTTCTCCATCAGAATGCTTTTGCAGGAGTAGAACTTCTACGGCACCTTGGACGGCAGTCTGAAGCCTTTATTCATTTGAATCTGTTCACAGGAATATCATGCAAACGAGCATCAGAAACAAAACAAACACAGAGCTCCACTGTTCCTTTGGTTCTTGTGTTCTTACACAGAAGTAAGACTGTAGGAGACACTCGCACTCAAACTTCTCAATCAGGTAACAGGTAAGAAACACCTTTAAGATACTCTAAACTGAAATTCTATAATTTATATATACTTCTTATACTTGTAAAATCCATTAAAATGATCTGTATTATAATCCACTAAAGTAATGCTACAAGAAGAAGTGTCGTTTTTCATTAAACATTTAAGATGTATTAACTCATATTTTGTTCTTAATTATGACGTGAACTCTAAAAAACACACAATTCAACTGACTGAAACATGAATATTAAATGCACAACCTCAAACTTAACCCCAGCAAGACAGAGCTGCTGTACATCCCGGGAACTGCTGAACTTAAACACGATCTCCTTTGAGAACTCACTGGTCACTCCGTCTACAGAAGCTGGAAGCCTTGGTGTAGTGATGGATGATCAGTCATCATTCTGAAGTCATGTTGCAAATGTAACTCGGTCATGCAGATTTCTCCTGTACAACATCCAGAGAATTCGACCCTTCCTCTCTAGAGAGGCCACCCAGGTGCTCGTTCAGTCTCTTGTTACTTCAAGACTTGACCACTGCAGCTCTCTTCTGGCTGGTCTCCCTCTGCACATCATCAGGCCCCTGCAACTCATCCAGAATGCAGCGGCACGGGTCGTCTTCAATGTCCCTAAATTCAGCCATGTAACTCCACTGTTGCGTTCTCTCTTCACTGGCTTCCTGTAGCTGCTCCCTGCATCAAATTCAAAACCCTGACTCTGGCCTACAAAGCCAAGAACGGACCAGCCAGCCCCTCCATACCTGATGGCAATGGTCAAAAGCTGATCCACACCAAGAGCCCTTCCAGCTTCAAGTATGACTCGGCTCGACCCGCCATCCCTCAAAATCCACAGAAGACGAGCGTCCAGACTTTTGACTTGTGGTCCAGACACCATATTGACTTGTGTTTAATAAAGTCTAAGATTAGAGGATCTTTGAATTATTAGTCTATCCAAACTAGCTGAGGTTTTTCTTGGGTAAATAGCAAAGCACTTTTGTAAGTCGCTCTGGAGAAGAGCATCTGCTAAATGCTGTGGAAGAGGAAGAACTAGAGTGCGAGAGGGTCAGGATGGGGGGAGTACATGGATGCTAATAAAAAGACACGTTAACTTTACAGTTGGGCTCAGAAGTCCTGTAGTTAGCGTGTAGAGAAGGAGCCCGTCGTAAAGGATTGTTGTGCACCTGCGGAAGGAGAGAGAGTTGAGGACAGGATGAGTGAAGGAGATGTTGGCGGTGGGAGCGAGCAGCTAGGAGCTGCAGCAGCACCTGCACAGAGCATCGCTGCGGGGGCAGGGCCACGCACTACGGTTAACATCCAGCCGCCGGAGTCCTTCCACTCTTCAAAGCCGCATGAGTGGGACAAATGGATCCGGAGATCTGAAAGATTTCGCCTGGCAAGTGACCTGAATGCAAGCTCTGAAGAGAATCAAGTCAACACGCTGATATATTGCATGGGGGACGAAGCGGATGATATCTTGCGTGGGCTGACTCTAACGGCTGCTGAAAGAGGCACTTACAAGGGGGTGCGTGATGGCTTCCAAAATTTCTATGTGGTCAAGAAAAACGTAATTTATGAGCGTGCTAAATTCAACATGCGAAAACAGAGAGAAGGATTGCCTGTAGATTAGTTTGTCACTGCTTTATATGCGCTAGCAGAGCACTGCAGTTACGGGGTGCTACATGACGAGTTAATCAGAGACAGACTCGTGGTTGGACTGTTGGACAAGGGGCTGTCCGAACGCATGCAGCTGGATGCAGGACTTACCTCGGATAAAGCTGTTAGGATGGCACGTCAAAGTGAGGAGGTGAAAAAGCAGCAAGCTTCTCTGCGTGGTGACACCAGAGCACAGGCAAGTGATGCTAAATCTGTGGATAGAGTCAGAATGCTCAAGAATAGCAAGCCTGCTCCAAACAAACCTCAGCATGATAACAAGCCAAGCAGTGCCCAGAACAGCAAAAGACACAAATGTGATAGTTATTCATCACATCTAAACCGTGATTGTCCTGCAAAAGATGGGAAATGTCATGCATGCGGCAGAAAGGGACATTATAGTCGTGTGTGCAGGGCGCCAAAATCTGTGCATGAAGTTGAGGAGGATGCTGTCTTCCTCGGCAGCATCACAACAGATAGCGATCCTTGGATGGTCAACATCAACATCCATGACAGTAGTGTAAAATTCAAGATCGACACGGGTGCTGACGTCACAGTCTTGCCACATGCTGTGTTCCAGAAAATGTACAAGGACAATCCACCAATGCTCCACAAAGCAACAAAGCCACTCCTGGGACCAGGAAGGAATCCACTTGATGTTGTGGGCGTCACCAGGCTGCTGCTGAGGAGAGGTGAGAAAGAGGTGATGGAGGATATGTATGTAGTTCGTCACCTGCACACTGCCTTGTTGGGAAGATCTGTGAGTTGTAGGCTGGGGCTCGTTACACGACTAGACAGTGTCACTGTGGAGACATTAAAGCAAACCTACCCAAAACTATGCAGCGGACTAGGAGAATTGCGCCAACCATATGCCATAAAGCTGAAACCAGGGGCCCAACCGTTCTCACTCAAAACACCAAGGAGGATTCCATTGCCACTGATGGACAAAGTCAAGCAAGAACTGTCCCGCATGGAAGGCCTCGGGGTGATATGCAGAGTTGAGGAGCCGACAGACTGGTGCGCTGGCATCGTGGTGGTGCCCAAGAAAACTGGTGCTGTGCGCATATGCGTTGATCTCACCAAACTGAACGAGTCAGTGTGTCGAGAGAAGTTCATCTTGCCATCAGTTGAGGAAACACTGGGAATGCTGGCTGGAGCCAAAATTTTTAGTAAGCTGGATGCAAATATGGGGTTCTGGCAAATTCCCCTGACTGAAGATTCAGCAAAACTGACAACTTTCATAACGCCTTTTGGGCGCTATTTTTTCAAGCGGCTACCCTTTGGCATAGCCTCTGCCCCTGAACACTTTCAGAACAGAATGGTGACCGAGGTCACAGAGGGGCTTGAGGGCGTGGTTTGCCATATAGATGATGTGCTGGTGTGGGGACGTACACAAGAGGAGCATGATGCTCGCCTGCATGCTGTACTGGAGAAAATCCAGAAGGCCGGCATCACCTTAAACATTGATAAATGTGACCTGTCACAGTCAGAGGTGAGCTTCCTAGGTCATGTGGTCTCTGACAGTGGCATAAGGCCAGACCCAGGCAAGACAGAGGCTGTGAAGAGGATGCAGGAGCCAACGACAGTGAGTGAAGTAAGATCCTTTCTCGGAATGGTAAACCAGCTGGGCAAGTTTATCCCGCAGCTGGCTCAGAGAGACAAACCCCTGCGTGATCTCTTGTCGAAAAAAAACTGCTGGATGTGGGGCGTCGAGCAGGCTAGAGCCTTTCAAGATCTGAAGGATGCACTGACGTCACCACCGGTGCTAGCCATGTATGATCCCAATAGGGAATGCAGAGTCTCAGCTGATGCATCGTCGTACGGACTGGGAGGAGTGCTGCTCCAAAAACATGCAGAGGAGTGGAGGCCAATAGCCTACATGTCACGGTCTCTCACACCAACAGAGCAGAGGTATGCACAGGTAGAAAAGGAGGCATTGGGACTGACCTGGGCCTGTGAGAGGTTTCGCAACTTCCTGATTGGGAAACACTTCCAGCTGGAGACAGATCATAAGCCTCTCCTGAGTCTCCTGGGGTCTCAAGCGCTGGATGCTCTACCTCCTCGGATCCAACGCTTCAGAATGCGGCTAATGCGCTATTCCTATTCCATATCTCATGTGTCCGGGAAGTGTCTGTGTACAGCTGATACGCTGTCACGTGCGCCAGTCAAGAGAGGAGAAACACCGGCTGACAACGAGCTGTTCGAAGACACTAACATTTATATAGACATGGTAATGGAGAATCTGCCTGCGAGCACTGCCTATCTAGAGGAGTTGAGAGATCAGCTGCAGAGGGACAGTGTATGCGCACGTGTGATGCAGTTGTGTGCAGAAGGTTGGCCAGCACATGGCACCAACGAACCTGCACTCAAGCTGTACTGGGCTGAACGAGCCCTTCTTACAGTCCAGGATGGTCTCTTGCTGAAGGGACAAAGACTTGTCATACCCTCAGCAATGAGAAATGACGTTCTCGTCAAGCTGCACGAAGGACATCAAGGCGTGGTTAAGTGCAGAGAGCGGGCGCGGCAGTCAGTATGGTGGCCAGGGTTGAGCCAGCAGCTGAACGAGTTGGTTCTCAACTGCCGAGCATGCTGCCAGGAGAGACAGAACCACAGGGAGCCGTACCCGGGCCAACCATGGCAGAAGTGTGGAGCGGATTTGTTCATGCTAGGGAGCAAAACCTACTTGCTAGTGGTGGACTATGCATCAAGGTATGTGGAGATCGCTCTGCTAACCCCACGAGGTCTAATGATGTGATCCACCATCTAAAGTCGATTTTTGCACGTCATGGTATCTGCGAGACGTTGGTCACTGATAACGGGCCACAGTTCTCAGGCGCGGCCTTTAGGGAGTTTGCAGAATCCTATGGGTTCCGTCATGTGACCAGCGGTCCAAAATACCCCCAGGGAAATGCTGAGGCTGAACGTGCAGTACAGACAGTGAAGGGGCTCTTGAAAAAGTCTGATGATCCCTACCTTGCTCTGCTTGCATACAGAGCTACCCCACTACACAACGGGTACAGTCCGGCTCAACTTCTCATGAGAAGGAGGCTTCGTACCACAGTACCTATTCTTCCTGCACTGTTGGATCCTGCTCTTCCCGATAGAGACGCTGTAATGCTGAAGGAACGGGAGAGGAGGATGA
This sequence comes from Salminus brasiliensis, assembly GCF_030463535.1. Lineage (NCBI taxonomy): Eukaryota > Metazoa > Chordata > Actinopteri > Characiformes > Bryconidae > Salminus > Salminus brasiliensis. The sequence continues at coordinate 4,965,529 of NC_132886.1, forward strand.
AAGATGCACAACGCTATAATCTGCGACATCGTGCACAGAACCTTAACAGACTTGCTCCTGGGCAGGATGTGTGGGTCACAGACCAAAAAGCAGCTGGGGCCGTCATCGGAAGCCACGCCACGCCCCGCTCATATCTGGTGGAGGGACCCCACGGGATCATCAGGCGAAACCGCCGCCATCTCATCGCCATGCAACCTTCTTCGGAGCAGAGTGGTGATGGAGCAGCTGAGCATATCCTGGAAGGCATTCCAGGCCAACCTGTAGCAGAACAACCTGCTGCAGCACCACCGCAGCAGAACGTTCCTGAACCACCATCTACTCCTGTTCTCAGAACCAGGTCTGGGAGAGCTGTGGTAAGACCAGCCCGGTTAGACTTATAGTTTTGCTTATCACAGACCTTTTTGGAGGCTTTTCAGAGACACATTAAGAGAAAAAAAAAAGACTGAAAAGTTCAATTTCAGTGTGGAAAAAAAACTGTGGTTTGATACTGTGATTGAACCATTTGTGTTTGTTATTTGTTATGCAAATGTTCAGGTCTCAGGGGTTTAGTGCGAGGGCAGATAGCACAGGTTTGTTTTTATTGTATCAGTAATGCATTGTTCCAGGTTAAGGTTAATCTGTGTGTATGGATGGTTCAGATTTGGATAGGAGCAGACCTTCCGGCCACAGGGGCAGAATAATCCCCTAAGGTCCTGCTGAATCAATGGTAGTCTACCCATTGATTCTAGAAAGAGGAGATGTGGTGTAACTGGATATTTAGTGAACCTCCGTATGGGGGCGGGGCGTTCGGGAGAGGAAGAACTAGAGTGCGAGAGGGTCAGGATGGCCGAGTACATGGATGCTAATAAAAAGACACGTTAACTTTACAGTTGGGCTCACGCGAGTGTTTTAAAGACACGACAAATGCCTTGTTTGGAAATAGAAATATATTGTAACTGTAATGCAAAAACAGCACCTTGGACGGCAGTCTGAAGTGTTTATCTCAATATGTTCAAAAATGCAAACCAACCCTAAAACGCTTCTGAGAGCATTTCAGCCCAGGAAGGGGCGCTAATGTCAAATTAATCGAAGATTCAAGCATAATGTCAAAAACAGACCTAAATACAGAGTTTTCAATAAATGTAATTCTGTCCAGACTTCTGGACAAAATCTGGACAAAATACGCACCATTTTTTTCTTTGTTGCCATGGTGACTCTGCTGCCATTAAACAATCGGTTATAGACAATCCTAATCAGTTATAGAAGTGGAGTTTTGTAGCTTTTATATCCAAATGTGAGCGCAGGACGTTTCACAGGACATAAACTGTTGTGAAGATTGATAGCATTCAGTGACAAAAGTGATGATCCTCCACCCCATCCCAAACTCCCCACCTCATCCCAAAAGCATCAGCTGGAGCTCCATCCATTCCACTGCTCCACAGCTCAATGCTGGGGGGGCTTTATACCCCTCTAACCCACGCCTGGTATTAGGCATGGGGCCAATATGTTCATGTTTATCTGCTCCAGAGAGTCCTATTCTTTTGGCAGTCCTTCTCTACAGGCATTAGACAAACTGTTTGTATGCGTGTGTGCACTTGCACATCTGTGTCAGCAATGGGTGCAACTTAAAGTAGCTGAATGCATTCATTAGAAGGGATGTCCACAAACAATTGGACATATAGTGGACCACCAAATTCTGTTCCTGTCCAGATCAAGGAGCACATAGAGTCTCCCTTGTTTAAGAAAATAATACTTCAGATACTAGCTTACAAAATAAATGGCTGCACCCCTCCTGCTCTCCCAGTTCTTCAAGTCTTTATTTAGGGCCGAACTCGCCCACAGACAAATGACCATAGCTGGTTCATGAACTGTCTTTATTCATTTGCATTTGTTCAAAGGAATATCATGCAAATGAGCATCAGAAACAAAACAAACACAGAGCTCCACTGTTCCTTTGTTTCTTGTGTTCTTACACAGAAGTAAGACTGTAGGAGACACTCGCACTCGAACTTCTCAATCATTAACAGGTAAGAAACACCTTCAAGATACTCTAAACTGAAATTCTGCTCTTATTATACAAGCATAATTTTATATATAGTTCTTATACTTAAGAAAATCCATAAAATTCACTGAGGTAATGCACCAGGAAGAAGTGTCATTTTTCATTAAAGATTCAAGATGTATTAATTCATATTTTGTTCTTAATTATGACCTGAACTCTGAGCACTTTTCAGTTAACTGGAACATGAATATTAAATGCAGCACAGTTTGGCCGGCTGTGATGTGTGTATTGTATGTGACTGTAATGCATAAATTAGTTTTTTACTTTTACCCATAATGTGAATCTGGCAGCTATTTGTGACATGTCTAAATTTCCTGATGAATTGACCAATAGAAATGCTCCAAAATGACTCAGAATCAAATATTTTACTCTGACTTCCATTGAAAGTTAAGCAGGTTTTTTCCTTCTCCTGTAAAGTTGCTGTTTCTGAGATATGAGGTTTTTGCACGACAATGATGATAGGTTTATGCAAAATAAGTACATGGGCAATGTTGGAGACTGTGTTCAAAATTCTGTGTTTACAGGAGGAGGAACAGACTTCTGAACTTTTAATGGTAGTCAGTGTAAAAAGTAAAAAAAAACAAAATCCAGCTTTTCTATTGGTCCGTTCATCATAAAATTCAGATACCCTGTAAAGAACAACTTCTAGATTCACACTATGTCAGGAAACCAGGCTCAGTAGAAAAGGTTTTTTTCATGATAAATCAACCAATAGAAATGCTCCAAAATGAATTAAATAATTAATTAATATTTTACATTGATTTCCATTGAAAGTTCAGAAAGAAAGTTTTCCTCCTCGTGTAAAGTTGATATTTTGGAGATGTGAGAATTTTGCCTGACAACAGCCAAACAGAGTGTATTTACAGCTGCTTTCTGCATGCAGTCTTTTCATTTATGAACTGTCACTGTCAGGCACGGTCAATGTCATGACCTGAGTCTGAGTTAAAAAATAAAAGATGTATCCATTACGGAAACGACAAAATTCTGGAGATTTATATATATATATATATATATATATATATATATATATATATATATGCTCTCTTTCAGAGCCTAGCACTGTTACAAGACCTAATTATTCTGCAGCCCTCCTCCCTTCTCCTGGTTATAGAGTAGCATTAGCTATTAGCCTTTTAGCCAGTACTCCAGCTGCTGCCCCCGAGTCCAGTCCTGGGGCAGTGGTGGCTCAGCGGTTAGAGTGCCGGGTTATCGATAACAGGGTTGTGGGTTCAATTCTCTGGGTGTATGTGTGTACTCACCGCCCCTAGCTCACTAGTGTGTGTGTGAGTGTGTGTTCACTACCACAGATGGGTTAAATGCGGAGGACCCATTTCACTGTACAGTGACAAATACGTGCACCTTTACCTTTACCATGGCTAGTCCCCCTGGCTTGTCCCCCCGGGTTCCCTGGAGCAACACAGCCCCTCAGCTTCTCCACTCGGACATCTGCAGCAGTGCTTGCTCTGGTCGGGCCTTCTCTGGTCAGCCTAGCCTGTCGGCCATGTCCGAAACTGTTTGTGAAACAAGTCACTTCCTGTGTTTGTTTGTGTGTGTGTGTGTGTGTGTGTGTGTGTAGTGGTACACACTCTAGACTGGTATCTGTGGTTGTTGGTGTACTGGTGTGTAATAACTGGTTTATAGTGTGGGTAAATGTGCTGGGATTTTGGTTTCTATAGTGTGTGTGTGTGTGTGTGTGTGTGTGTGTGCTGCTGCTGGCAGAGCAATAATTTTTGTTAATTGCACCTTGAGGACAGCAGATGGTGCTCTGGTGAACACTGTGGTTAAAACAAAGACTCAGGACTGGATTGGGATTAAAATAGCCAATATCAGATCCATTAACATAGGCCTGGATTGGATCAGAACACCCTTAATCTTAGCTCTACATTTCTATAATCTTATATCTCACATGCTGTTGGACGGCGCTCTCTGCACAGCCTTTCAGAGATCAGTGTTTCCTGTTTATTTACAGGAGCTCATCTCTACATCTCTATAAAGTCTTATTCATCCCTCAGGCTCTGGAAAGCATCCCACTTCCTCCTGTGGATTCTGTTTCCTGTGGTTTGCCATTCCTGTGTTTTAATATCTGCCTTTACTGTCTCACGTTTGTTATCTCACGTTTGGCCAGTGCTTTGCAGAATAAGAAAGTTTGGAGAACCATCAAAACCAGCAGAGTGGAGAGATTTTACTCAGTCTTTGCTTTTAGCAGAATCATCTCTTTAGCTGTTTTCATCTTATTGTATCAGTCTAGAGACACTGGGCAGGACGAGCAGTGGCCCATCTAATAAGGGCTGAAATCTACATGCTACCCCAACAATGTCCACCATACATCCGGGAGCTCAAATGCATCAGAGAGTGTTGGGAGATTAGTGCAGAGACAATTTTCAGAGCATTTCAGAATTTGGAAAGCAGCTGTGTGTCATGACCGGACCATCCTGTCTGCTGTCAGTGATGACCCGTGCCAGCTGATAAGAGAATCATCTGACTTACAGCTTTCCATCACTCTTTATGTGATATTTGGGTGTTTTTGAATATTGGCCTTCTGTTTTCCCATAGAATTTGCATGAACTGGGTGGATGGAGAACACACTACATTTGACGCCTGCTGGATTAGATATCTGCATTAGCTACAATTTGCCTGTATCTGAGCAGTACACTAAAGTATTACTGTATTACTGTTTGTCATTATTTACACCTCATTCCTGCGGCAGCATCTCTGTTTATCTCATGTCCCTGGTTTTGATTTTCACTTGACTGAATGTCTGAACTCTCTCTCTGTAGCTCTCCACAGTCATGAGTTCAGCACTGCATGGTCTCCTGCTTTTCTCAGGTCAGTGGAGTTCATGATCATCTGTAAAACTCTCTGCTGGTTCATTACTGTACTGCCATGCTGATGAGAGCTTTAACCCCTACAGCTCTGTGGACTCTCTCCTTGTGTGGAACTCGTCAGTTTCATGTGGTGAAAGAAGGAAAGAACTGGACTGAAGCTCAGAAATTCTGCAGAGAGAATTTCACTGATCTGGCCACCTTTGAGAACCAGGACGAAATGGACGCTGTAAAAGCTGATCTTAAAAAGGCAACAGGCGATTACTGGATAGGACTGAGACAGAAACCTGGGGAGAAGACCAGAGTAAGCAGTTTTGTACAATTAGAGAAGATGTGTAGTACTCCTGACACAATGACATACACACTAGTAAGCAAACAAAGTGAGCAGACGTGGCCCAATCGGTGGGCAGCCCAGGGGCCGCAGAGAAAGTTGAGGGCCTTGCTCAATCAGGGGTGTTTGGCTCAAGGTCCCAACAGTAGCAGCTTGCTGAGCCCGGGTATCAAACCCACAACTCATCAGTCATCCATAGCCCAGTACACTAACCACCAAGCCACCACTCCCCCATAAGACTTCCCATAAGACTGTGTAACCATTGAAGGTTTTTAACTGGGCACTGAGCTTAAATTCTGCTGCACAATAATCAGACACTGCAGATGTGTGTGTGCATCACTGCAGTTGCTCTGTTAGGTGTGTATATACAGTGTGTGTTCCCTGCAGAGATACATTTCAGCCTTATATACTGAGCACACACTGAACCGAGTACAGTGATTTAAACTGTTCACTGATCAGGTGTTAATGTGTCTCTAGAGCTGGATCTGGTCAGATGGGAGTAACTTCTCATACAGTGACTGGTACACTGGAGAGCCGAACAATGATGTGGGTGATAACTGTGTGCAGTTATGTAGTAAATATGGATACAGATGGAATGATGCAGGATGCTGTTGGTCTAATCCATTTGTCTGCTATGGTGAGTAATGAGGTGATACATCTGTTACAGCTCCAGTTCATTCACTTAATGTTTGCGTTTGGATTTTGGAAAACATCTGAATAGTGAATTATTTACCACGAACAGCAACAACTAGAATATCTGAACTACTACATTGGGTCAAACCTTTCTCCTCCCCCTTCTGCAGAGATCCCGCTCATCCTGATTAAACAGAACAAGACGTGGAGAGAAGCTCTGAGATACTGCAGAGAGAAGCATGTGGACCTGGTCTCTGTTCACACTGAGGACATTCAGCACTGGGTGGAGTTTGTTACTAAAGGTACCTCCACTGCTAATGTGTGGATGGGTCTGCGTCACACCTGCACTCTGAGCTTCTGGTTCTGGGTAAGTGGAGAGTCCATCTGCTACCAGAACTGGGCTCCAGGGAACGGGACAGAGGAGGAAGACTGCAGTGGAGGAGAAAGAACAGGAGCGGTTCAGTCTGGAAGTAAGCAGTGGGTCAGTCTGTCAGAGACCCAGAAACTCAACTTCATCTGCAGCACCACCTAGAGCAGGTCTGAGGTCTTATGTATTTGTCCACAGCTAAATAAACTGATGGTGAAATGAAGATTGATTATTATTGTCTGCTCTGATAGAGGATGCCAATCGTTAAAGATACTCATGGTTGAGGGTCACACTGGTCATCAAAGTAAGTTTGATGTACAGTTTCTATGTATGATTATTTCAAATGTGTCATTTATAAATGACCTTTTCTTTTATATTCTTTCATATAGACGCTTGAAAATCTTTTCAGAATTTTCAATGGAAGTCAATGTAAAAAAATATTTTTCCATGTTATCTTGGAGCATTTCGATTGGACCATTCATCAGGAAATTCTGTTACAATGTCAAGAACAACTGACATTCACATTATGTCAAAAAGTAAAGAACAATAAACATGGGGATACAAGGTTTTCTCACGTTACAGAGGTGACACGTATTTATTTAGTCTATTAATAGAAACAGTCTCAAAGCATTTTCATAATGGTGCATTTTGGTTTTTTTGTGATTGGGAAAGACTGATTCTAGAACTAGGGTGATATATGATTGTATTGTATTTATTATGTGATAGTTTCATTGTTTAAACAATGTCACTGCTTTCTTCTGCATTTTCTCAAATTAATCATTTTTTATTTTTATTTTTAAAGTAAATTGCAAATGATTCACAATCACTTGAAGCTTCCACAGTACATTTCCCTATCCTGTTCATTTGTGGACCTGATAGATGATTCTCTGTACTGTTGACTTTGCACCCAATGTCCAAATTCTCACCATTCATATCATACAAACCCCAAAAGAGACAGAGGGTGATCAACTGATGCACTGACAAAAATATCAGACACACCAAAATTCACCAATTCAAACTAAAAATCTAACTCAAACATGAAAAGCAAAAACAACAGTAACTGATTCTGATTTTGACTATTTTTGTCCTCCCCCTTCAGAACTGATTCTGCTCATCCTGATTAAATGAGAGCCGACGTATGTCTGTATGTTTCTGCTTTTTACTGTATTTCATCATGTCAAATAATAAAGGTTAAAAATTAACATATCATCGCTATGATGCAAAATCTCCATGTTGTCTGTTTTTGACTAACAGTTGTTTTTCTTCTCCTCTAAAGCTGCCATTTTGGAGATTTTGAGTTTTTCGCATGACAGCGATGATAAGTTCCTTTCCTGTGTTTAATCTCTGGTATATGTTTGTGGTCCTTAAAAGAAATAAAAGCATAAGCTGTATACTTACTATACTGTCTTCATTTTTACTTTCATTTAATAATGCTTAGCTGGATATATGCAGAAAATGTGACATTAAAATATGTGCTTATAGTTTATTAACATCTACTCAACTCATTTTTATTCAATAATAACTTTAAGCGAATCTATACTGTTAAAAACATCTTAGTACATTGAGGAACTTAAAACTGTGGAGGAACCTCTAAGAAAAGAGTTTTAGAAGAAAAAGCTTCCTTAAAGAATTTTTAAATGAAGAAACACTTAAAGGTTCTTGAAGGAACTTATACTTTTAACAGGAACAGGGAGTTCGTTAAAAACCTGGAAAAGTCTGGATGTGTTGAGAGCAATTTAGGGAGGGACAATTTCTCTCTCTCAAATTTTAAAGGACACGTCCTCTCTTGCCTTTCTTAAATCTGCACCTATGTTTACAAAGAGTAAATGTATGACTATACTAGGACTGATAACCGGAACCCTTTATTACGAGTGTATCAGGGGGCATCATTCGTGGGCATTAGGGAGAGATACGAGGGAGACTCCCGGAACTTCCAGGATATATTTTTTAATCTAAACTCATTGCACCTTCAGTTTCTCTGAACGGATGTTGTTTTTCCTCTTGATATTAAAACAATAGCCTGTTGATTGGTTTATAGCTTTGTGTTTGCATTCAGATTTTGTGTTTGCTTTACAGTTAGGGGTAGACAACACCACCATATCTATTAGATCTATAATGAAGCTTCTTGGTGCATTTATTGAAACCTACATCCATAGTGTAGGACGGACAGACCTTTACTGAACAGTGGTTCTTTTTGCAGTGCAGTTCTGTCTGAACGCTACCTGATTTAGCATCCTGCTGGATGTGGCCCTCCAAAATTCCACAAAATTCCACCAGGTGGCAGCTTAAATCTCTGGAGAAAGGATGCTCACTGGTTCATTACATGCAAAACAGTAACTGATACCTCACTATGCAAAGCAGATAGACTGAGCCTTGTGGAAGAGACACTAGAGACACCCATTCTAATGAAAGCATTCATCTACTTCCAGACACAGATGTGCAAATGCATACACACAGTGTTTCTAATCCCTGGAGAGAGGTACTGCCAATAGAATAGGACTCTCTGGGACCGATGAGCATGAACCTATTAGCACCATGCAGCCTAATGGGGGTATAAAGCCCCCCAGCATTGAGCTGTGGAGCAGTGGAACTAACTGTGCTCTCTAGAATAATGGATGGTGCTCCATCAAATACTTTTGAGATGAGTTGGGAATAGGGGATAATTTGGGGTGGTGATCATGCAACATCCTGAGCTCACTAACACTCTTGTGGCAGAATGCAATCAAATTCTCACAGTGATGCTCCTCGGACAGCTCCTCTAGACAGTAGAGACAGTTACACCAACAACATGATTAACTCTCTTAATACCCTTGATTTCAGAAGAAACAATGAATAAGCAGTTGTCCCAATACTTTTGTCCATATGGTGTACTATACCCTCACTAAGCACTTTATTGGGATAATACACTATATTAATACTGGGTAGGTTGATTTTTCTGGAGCACTTTCATGCTGATCTCCCATTCTACCACATCCCAAAGATGTTCTACTGGATTTAGATCTGGTGATTGGGAAGGCCACTGAAGTCCTTCTCATCTTCATGGAACCAGTTTGAGAGAATCTACTTTGTGAGATGATGCCTCATCATGCTGGAAATAGCCGTTAGAAAATGGTCAATTCTGGTCATGAAGGAATGCACGTGGTCAGCAATAATACTCAAATAGGTGGGTAGATTCAAGCCACGATTGATTGGTTTTAGTGGCCCAAAGAGTGTGGCCCAGACCATTACACCACCACCATTTACCTGGACTTTCGACACAAGGCTGGGTAGGTTCATGGATTCATGCTGTTGGTGCCAAATTCTGATTCAACCATCTGTGAGCCTACCCAATTAATTTCAGCTCTGTTACATCAGCAAAAAAATCCAGATTCATCAGACCAGGCTACATTTCTTCAGTCTTCGAATGTACAGTTCTGGCGAGCCTGTACTATATATATATATATAAGACAGGAAGTTGCTCCTCAAGATTTCCTAAAAGGCTTTCTTGAACAGTTCTGCATTTTCTAGAATTGTTGGCTGTTTAATACTCATCCTGAAACAGTGAAGTGCTTTGTTATGTACTTGTATTTTCATGCAGAGAAGAAGAAAAAGTTCTTCTTCAGAAAGTCTGCATTCCTGGTACACCTAATCACCATCAGATACTCAATTTTCACATTTTAAACAATGTAATATTCAGCAGTAATAGGCAGCTGTGTTTGCCTTCAGGGAGTGAAAGCACTTCCCTGACCGCAACAGATAGAATAGTCTATTGTTGAGATTCTTGAGGTCCTTCTCGATCTTCCTGATCTTGGTCCAGCACCGCTTGTTGTAGATGGTCTGCAGGTCAGGAAGTTTGGTCCAAATCATGCGCTCAGGTGAACACACCACTTTCTGGAGGACCTTCTGTCCTGCTTGATGCTGTTCCCAAACCAGGCTGTGATGTTCTCCATCAGAATGCTTTTGCAGGAGTAGAACTTCTACGGCACCTTGGACGGCAGTCTGAAGCCTTTATTCATTTGAATCTGTTCACAGGAATATCATGCAAACGAGCATCAGAAACAAAACAAACACAGAGCTCCACTGTTCCTTTGGTTCTTGTGTTCTTACACAGAAGTAAGACTGTAGGAGACACTCGCACTCAAACTTCTCAATCAGGTAACAGGTAAGAAACACCTTTTAGATACTCTAAACTGAAATTCTATAATTTATATATACTTCTTATACTTGTAAAATCCATTAAAATGATCTGTATTATAATCCACTGAAGTAATGCTACAAGAAGAAGTGTCATTTTTCATTAAAGATTTAAGATGTATTAACTCATATTTTGTTCTTAATTATGACGTGAACTCTAAAAAACACACAATTCAACTGACTAAAACATGAATATTAAATGCACAACCTCAAACTTAACCCCAGCAAGACAGAGCTGCTGAACATCCCGGGAACTGCTGGACTTAAAAACGTTCTCCTTTGAGAACTCACTGGTCACTCCGTCTACAGAAGCTGGAAGCCTTGGTGGAGTCATGGATGATCAGTTATCATTCTGAAGTCATGTTGCAAATGTAACTCAGTCATGCAGATTCCTCCTGTACAACATCCAGAGAATTCAGCCCTTCCTCTCTAGAGAGTCGCCCAGGTGCTCGTTCAGTCTCTCGTCATTTCAAGACTTGACTACTGCAGCTCTCTTCTGGCTGGTCTCCCTCTGCACATCATCAGACCCCCAAACTTATCCAGAATGCAGCGGCACGGGTCGTCTTCAATGTCCCTAAATTCAGCCATGTCACTCCACTGCTGTGTTCTCTCTTCACTGGCTTCCTGTAGCTGCTGCCCACATCAGATTCAAAACCTTGACTCTGGCCTACAAAGCTCAGAACAGACCAGCCCCTCTGTACTTGATGGCAATGGTCAAAAGCTGATCCACACCAAGAGCCCTTCCAGCTTCAAGTATGACTCGGCTCGACCCGCCATCCCTCAAAATCCACAGAAGACGAGCGTCCAGACTTTTGACTTGTCGTTCAGACACCATATTGACTTGTGTTTAATAAAGTCTAAGATTAGAGGTCTCTGAATTTTAGTCTATCCAAACTAGCTGAGGTTTTTCTTGGGTAAATAGCAAAGCACTTTTTTAAGTCGCTCTGGAGAAGAGCATCTGCTAAATGCCTTGTTTGGAAATAGAAATATATTGTAACTGTAATGCAAAAACAGCTCCTTGGACGGCAGTCTGAAGTGTCTATCTCAATATGTTCAAAAATGCAAACCAACCCTAAAATGCTTTTGAGAGCATTTCAGCCCAGGAATAGATTAAATCGAAGATTCAAGCATAATGGCAAAAACAGACCTAAATACAGAGTTTTCAATAAATGTAATTCTGTCCAGACTTCTGGACAAAATCTGGACAAAATACGCACCATTTTTTTCTTTGTTGCCATGGTGACTCTGCTGCCATTAAACAATCGGTTATAGACAATCATAATCAGTTATAGAAGTGGAGTTTTGTAGCTTTTATATCCAAATGTGAGCGCAGGACGTTTCACAGGACATAAACTGTTGTGAAGATTGATAGCATTCAGTGACAAAAGTGATGATCCTCCACCCCATCCCAAACTCCCCACCTCATCCCAAAAGCATCAGCTGGAGCTCCATCCATTACAGAGAACACAGTTAGTCTTCCACTGCTCCACAGCTCAATGCTGGGGGGGGCTTTATACCCCTTTAACCCACGCCTGGTATTAGGCATGGTGCCAATAGTCTCCCTTGTTTAAGAAAATGGTACTGTAGATGCCAGGTTAAAAATAAATGGCTGTACCCCTCCTGCTCTCCCAGTTCTTCAAGTCTTTATTTAGGGCCGAACTCGCCCACAGACAAATGACCATAGCTGGTTCATGAACTGTCTTTATTCATTTGCATTTGTTCACAGGAATATCATGCAAATGAGCATCAGAAACAAAACAAACACAGAGCTCCACTGTTCCTTTGTTTCTTGTGTTCTTACACAGAAGTAAGACTGCAGGAGACACTCGCACTCGAACTTCTCAATCATTAACAGGTAAGAAACACCTTTAAGATACTCTAAACTGAAATTCTGCAAAGTTTGCTCTTAATATTCAAGCTTAATTTTTATATATAGTTATTATACTTAGAAAATCCATTACAAATGCATTATTCACTGAGGTAATGCACCAGGAAGAAGTGTTGTTTTTCATTACAGATACGAGATGTATTCATTCATAGTTTGTTCTTAATTATGACCTGAACTCTGAGCACTTTTCAACTGAATATGAATATTAAATGCAGCACAGTTTGGCCGGCTGTGATGTGTGTATTGTATGTGACTGTGATGCATAAATTAGTTTTTTACTTTTACCCATAATGTGAATCTGGCAGCTATTTGTGACATGTCAAACGTTCCTGATGAATTAACCAATAGAAATGCTCCAAAATGACTCAGATTCAAATATTTTACTCTGACTTCCATTGAAAGTTAAGCAGTTTTTTCCTTTTCCTGTAAAGTTGCTGTTTACTGAGATATCAGGTTTTTGCACGACAATGATGATAAGTTTATGCAAAATAAGTACATGGGCAATGTTGGAGACTGTGTTCAAAATTCTGTGTTTACAGGAGGAGGAACAGACTTCTGAACTTTTAATGGTAGTCAGTGTAAAAAGTAAAAAAAAACAAAATCCAGCTTTTCTATTGGTCCGTTCATCATCAAATTCAGATACCATGTAAAGAACAACTTCTAGATTCACACTATGTCAGGAAACCAGGCTCAGTAGAAATGTTTTTTTTTTTCATGATCAATCGACCAATAGAAATGCTCCAAAATGAATTAAATAATTAATGAATATTTTACATTGAAAGTTCAGAAGGGTTTTCCTCCTCCTGTAAAGTTGATATTTTGGAGATGTGAGAATTGTGCCTGACAACAGCCATATAGAGTGTATTTACAGCTGCTTTCTGCATGCAGTCTTTTCATTTATGAACTGTCACGGTCAGGCACGGTCAATGTCATGACCTGAGTCTGAGTTAAAAAATAAAAGATGTATCCATTACGGAAACGACAAAATTCTGGAGATTTAATAAAAATATATATTTATTTGCTCTCTGAGCTTGCAGAGCCAAGCACTGTTACAAGACCTAATTATTTTGCAGACTGTGGTTAGATATCCAAAAAGTGTGTGTCTATTATAGCCTAGTCAGCCCTCCTCCCTTCTCCTGGTTATAGAGTAGCATTAGCTATTAGCCTTTTAGCCAGTACCCCAGCTGCTGCCCCCTAGTCCAGTCCTGGGGCAGTGGTGGCTAAGCGGTTAGAGTGCTGGGTTATCGATAACAGGGTTGTGGGTTCAATTCTCTGGGTGTATGTGTGTACTCACCGCCCCTAGCTCACTAGTGTGTGTGTGAGTGTGTGTTCACTACCACAGATGGGTTAAATGCGGAGGACCCATTTCACTGTACAGTGACAAATACGTGCACCTTTACCTTTACCATGGCTAGTCCCCCTGGCTAGTCCCCCCGGGTTCCCTGGAGCAACACACCTCAGCTTCTCCACTCGGACATCTGCAGCAGTGCTTGCTCTGGTCGGGCCTTCTCTGGTCAGCCTAGCCTGTCGGCCTTGTCCGAAACTGTTTGTGAAACAAGTCACTTCCTGTGTGTTTCTGTGTTTGTGTGTGTGTGTGTGTGTAGTGGTACACACTCTGGACTGGTATCTGTGGTTGTTGGTCTACTGGTGTGTAATAACTGGTTTATAGTGGGTGAATGTGCTGGGATTTGGGTTTCTATAGTGTGTGTGTGTGTGTGTGTGTGTGTGTGCTGCTGCTGGCTGAGCAATAATATCTGTTAATTAAGCCTTGAGGACAGCAGAAGGCGCTCTGGTAAACACTGTGGTTAAAACAAAGACTCAGGACTGGATTGGGATTAAAATAGCCAATACCAGATCCATTAATATAGGCCTGGATTGGATCAGAACACCCTTAATCTTAGCTCTACATTTCTATAATCTTATATCTCACATGCTGTTGGATGGAGCTCTCTGCACAGCCTTTCAGAGATCAGTGTTTCCTGTTTATTTACAGGAGCTCATCTCTACATCTCTATAAAGTCTTATTCATCCCTCAGGCTCTGGAAAGCATCCCACTTCCTCCTGTGGATTCTGTTTCCTGTGGTTTGCCATTCCTGTGTTTTAATATCTGTCTCACATTTGTTTTCTCACGTTTGGTCAGTGCTTTGCAGAATAAGAAAGTTTGGAGAACCATCAAAACCAGCAGAGTGGAGAGATTTTACTCAGTCTTTGCTTTTAGCAGAATCATCTCTTTAGCTGTTTTCATCTTATTGTATCAGTCTAGAGACACTGGGCAGGACGAGCAGTGGCCCATCTAATAAGGGCTGAAATCTACATGCTACCCCAACAATGTCCACCATACATCCGGGAGCTCAAATGCACCAGAGAGTGTTGGGAGATTAGAGCAGTTTTGGTTTTAGTATTTCAGAATTTGGAAAGCAGCCTATGAAAAGATGTGTGTCATGACTGGACCACCCTGTCTGCTGTCAGTGATGACCCGTGCCAGACATAAGAGAATCATCTGACTTACAGCTTTCCATCACTCTTTATGTGATATTTGGGTGTTTTTGAATATTGGCCTTCTGTTTTCCCATAAAATCTGCATGAACTGGGTGGATGGAGAACACACTACATTTGACGCCTGCTGGATTAGATATCTGCATTAGCTACAATTTGCCTGTATCTGAGCAGTACACTAAAGTATTACTGTATTACTGTTTGTCATTATTAACACCTCATTCCTGCGGCAGCATCTCTGTTTCTCACATCACTTGACTAAATGTCTGATCTCTGTCTCTCTCTCTCTCTCTCTCTCTGTAGTTCTCCACAGTCATGAGTTCAGCACTGCATGGTCTCCTGCTTTTCTCAGGTCAGTGAAGTTCATGATCATCTGTAAAACTCTCTGCTGGTTCATTACTGTACTGCCATGCTGATGAGAGCTTTAACCCCTACAGCTCTGTGGACTCTCTCCTTGTGTGGGACTCGTCAGTTTCATGTGGAGAAAGAGGGAAAGAACTGGACTGAAGCTCAGAAATACTGCAGAGAGAATTTCACTGATCTGGTCACCATTGAGAACCAGGAGGAAATGGATGCTGTACAAGCTGCTGTTAACGGGACAACAGGCAATTACTGGATAGGACTGAGACAGAAACCTGGAGAGAACAACAGAGTAAGCAGTTTTGTACAATTAGAGAAGATGTGTAGTACTCCTGACACCATGACATACACACTAGTGAACAAACAAAGTGAGCAGACGTGCCCCAATCGGTGGGCAGCCATCATGGTGCTCAGGGACCGCAGAGAAAGTTGAGGGTCTTGCTCAATCAGTGGTGTTTCGCTCAAGGGCCCAACAGTAGCAGCTTGCTGAGCACGGGTATCAAACCCATCAAACTCATCAGTCATCCATAGCCCAGTACACTAACCACCAAGCCACCACTCCCCCATAAGACTCCCCATAAGACTGTTTAACCATTGAAGGTGTTTAACTGGGCACGGAGCTTAAATTCTGCTCCACAATAATCAGACACTGCAGATGTGTGTGTGTGCATCACTGCAGTTGCTCTGTTAGGTGTGTATGTATAGTGTGTGTTCCCTGCAGAGCTACATTTCAGCCTTATATACTGAGCACACACTGAACAGAGTGCAGTGATTTAAACTGTTCACTGATCAGGTGTTAATGTGTCTCTAGAGCTGGATCTGGTCAGATGGGAGTAACTTCTCATACAGTGACTGGTACACTGGAGAGCCGAACAATGGTGTGGGTGATAACTGTGTGACATTAAAATATGGATACAGATGGAATGATGCAGCATGCTGTTGGTCTAATCCATTTGTCTGCTATAAAGGTGAGTGATATGAGGTGATAATGCAGTAAATCTGTTACAGCTCCAGTTCATTCACTTAATATTTACGTTTGGATTTTGGAAAACATCTGAATAGTGAATTATTAACCACGAACAGCAACAACTAGAATAACTGAACTACTACATTGGGACAAATCGTTCTTCTCCCCCTTCTGCAGAGATCCCGCTCATCCTGATTAAACAGAACAAGACGTGGAGAGAAGCTCTGAGATACTGCAGAGAGAAGCATGTGGACCTGGTCTCTGTTTACAATAAGGACATTCAGCACCAGGTGGAGTTTGTTACTAAAGGTGCCTCCACTGCTAATGTGTGGATGGGTCTGCATCACACCTGCACTCTGAGCTTCTGGTTCTGGGTAAGTGGAGAGTTCCCCTGCTACCAGAACTGGGCTCCAGGGAATGGGACTGGAGTGGAAGTCTGCAGAGGAGGAGAAAGATCAGGAGCGGTTCAGTCTGGAAGTAAGCAGTGGGTCAGTCTGTTGGAGACCGAGACCCTCAACTTCATCTGTAGCACAAAGAAGAATTAGTTTTGAGGCTAGGGTCACTTATTTTACTAGGGTAGCTGTCCTGTACTTCAAAAGTTTGATCTTCAGAGATACCACAGTCATCCATGGCCTGGAATCCAGGAGATCCTAACTGGCCAAGCTCTTTCTAAGTGGGTAGGATAGTTAGACCATGGAGGCAGCTGTCAGCTGTTGTTGTTGTAGGCAGTGTGTGATACGGATGTTAGCTATTGTCATTTATTTAGTTTAACTGTTCATAATCTGCTCATAACCTGTAGTAATGTGCCTCATTCTGAGAAAAAATAAAGATATCTAGTGAACAATAAAACCGTCTGGCTTTGCTTGACTCCACACACGAATCTTTGTAACTTTACACATTTGTGTGAGTGCAGTATATGAGCTTAATAAAGGGACAAAAGTATTTGGACTCTTGTCCATTGTTACTTCCAAAATCAAGGCTATTAAAAGAGTTGAGCCTGCTTTTGTTGGAGTAACTGTCTCTACTGCCCAGAGAAGATGGTTTTCTTCTAGATTTTGGAGGAGCACTGCTGTGAGGATTTGATTGCATTCAGCAATAAGAGCGTTAGTGAGTTTAGGATTTTGGATGATCACCATCCCACCTCATCCCCAACTCCCCAATTCACCCCCAAAGTATTGGATGGAGCTTCATCATCCATCATTCCATAGAACACAGTTCTTCCACTGCTCCAGAGCTCAATTCTGGGGGGCTTTATACCCCTCTAGCCCACACCTGGCATTATTAGGAACCATGATTCCAAAAGCTTCATGTTTATCTGCTCCAGAGAGTCCTATTCTATTAGCAGTCATTCTCTACAGGGACTAGACAAGCTGTCTATGTGTGTGTGTCTGTGTGTGTGTGTGTGTGTGTGTGAGTGCATTGGCACATCTGTGGCAGCAATGGGTGCAGCTTAACGTAGCTGAATGCATTCAATAGAAGGTGTGTCCACAAACATTTGGACATAGTGAAGTTGAATAATGAGAGTTCAGTAGATGGAACTGAAAAGTGATGTTCAGGATAAATGATCCAGTACTTTTGGGATGAGTTGGGGGGGTTTGGGATGATGAATTAAATTAACAGTACATCACTGTGATTCTATTTATTTCTATATTATACTATTATTTTTCCAGTGCAATTGACTAGAAATTGACTAATGAACTGCCTCCTTAGAATCAGAAGACAGCCTGTCTTAAGAGGTCAGCAGTAGCAGGAGAAACTCTTTTTAATGCCCTTGAGCAGGTGTCCCAATACTTTTGTCCGTGTTGAATATATTAAGGAAAAGTTTAGTCAAAATACAGTCTAATTGTAAATACAGCCGCCCTACCTCCCACGTGTGCAATTAAGGGTCAATTTGCAATTATCTGTAAATAATTTGGAATTTGTTGAGTTTTTTTTATTTCTATTATTTCTATTGTGTATATATTGGTAATTTATCTACGCTTTGCATCTGAATGTCTTGAAATAGTAGACTTCTACTACTGCAGAAGGCCTGTCGGGGATAATGAGGTTGGGTGTTGATCATCATCCAACATCCTGACCTCATTAACACCTCTGAATGCAGTTATATCCACACAGCAATCCTCTTCCAAAATCTAGTGGAAAGCCTTCTTCTTTTCTAGACAGTTACTCCAACAAACTCAGGATACACTCTTATTAATATCCGTGATTTCAGCAGAAACAATGATAAATGAGCAGGTGTCCCATTACTTTTGTCCTTGTAGAGTATATCAAGGGAAATACAGTTTAGTCAATATACAGTCTAACTGTTAATACAGTCTAATTGTAACAATACAATGTGCAAAGTGCAATATTTGTCTGAGGGTCAAATTAAGGGTCAATTTGCAATTATCTGTAAATAATCTGTACATTATATTGTTTTTCCTCAGAGTTTTTTCACTTCTATTATTTCTATTGTGTATATATTGGTAATTTACCTATGTTTGCATCTGAATGTCTTGAAATTGTAGACTTCTACTACTGCAGAAGGCCTGCTACACTCATTCAACTGCACACAGGCTTACAGTAATGACAGACAGGGGCTCTGTGCTGATCCTGTACCAGCTTTAGGATAATGTGCAATACTGTCTTCTTCTGTAATATTAATCTAGCACTGTTTAAAAAAATCTGGTGAGTATACAGCACCTGTATCAGTTTAAAATAATATTTATAATATGGTCACCCACATGTGCAATTAAGGGTCAAGCCATCCTTTCACTTGTATTATTGTTGTATTCTTGTATATAAACTGGTAATTTACCTATGTTTGCATCTGAATGTCTTGAAATTCAGACTTCTACTACTGCAGAAGGCCTGTTACACTCATTCAACTGCACACAGGCTTACAGTAATGACAGACAGGGGCTCTGTGCTGATCTTGTACCAGCTTTAGGATAATGTGCAATACTGTCTCCTTCTGTAATATTAATCTAACACTGTTTCAAAGTGACCTCATTTGTTTTTGTGACTATAGTGCACCTGAAGTATCAGTGTAAAATAATATTTATAATGTGCAATTAAGGGTCAAGCCAGCCTTTCACTTCTATTATTTCTATTGTGTATATACTGGTAATTTATCGATATTTGCATCTGAATGTCTTGAAATTCAGACTTCTACTACTGCAGAAGGCCTGTTACACTCATTCAACTGCTCACAGGCTTACAGTAATGACAGAGAGAGGGGCTCTGTGGTCCTGTACCAGCTTTAGGATAATGTGCAATACTGTCTCCCTCTCTAATATTAATCTAGCACTTCACTTTCAAAGTGACCTCATTTTCAAGTATCAGGGTAAAATAATATTTATAATACAGTCACCTGCATGTGCAATTAAGGGTCAAGCCAGCCTTTCACTTGTATTATTTTTATTGTGTATATATTGGTAATTTATCTATGTTTTGCATAGATTTTCCTTTTCTGCTGTGACTCTGTGAATTCCCCCACTGTGGGACTAATAAAGGACTATCTTATCCTATCTCAGGATCCCCTAATGTCTCTCAGGTCATGCTGGTTGGCCAGCTTGGTGATGCTGGTTATGCTGGTCGGTCAGCTTGGTGATGCTGGTTATGCTGGTCGGTCAGCTTGGTGATGCTGGTTATGCTGGTTGGCCAGCTTGGTGATGCTGGTTATGCTGGTCGGTCAGCTTGGTGATGCTATCCCTTTGCTGCTGTGACTCTGTGAATCCCCCCACTCTGGGACTAATAAAGGACTATCTTATCCTATCTCAGGATCCCCTAATGTCTCTCAGGTCATGCTGGTCGGTCAGCTTGGTGATGCTGGTTATGCTGGTCGGTCAGCTTGGTGATGCTGGTTATGCTGGTCGGTCAGCTTGGTAATGCTGGTTATGCTGGTCGGTCAGCTTGGTGATGCTGGTTATGCTGGTCGGTCAGCTTGGTGATGCTGGTTATGCTGGTCGGTCAGCTTGGTGATGCTATCCCTTTGCTGCTGTGACTTTGTGAATCCCCCCACTCTGGGACTAATAAAGGACTATCTTATCCTATCTCAGGATCCCCTAATGTCTCTCAGGTCACCTATGTTTTAGACATGACCAGCAGGGGGCGCGGATGTGCACTTTTCCTCTGTACTGTACTGGTATTAAGAAAGAGTATCCGGGTCATATCCATAGAAAAACGCCCACTTCTACAGAGGGGGAAAAGCTGGAGTCGCCTGGGTAATTCTAATGGATATCTAGTCCCCCCCCCCCAAACACCTCAGACCCCCTGACAGTGAACAGACACGTTGTCCCGAAGGAACAATGAGGTGCATCGTGCCCGGCTGCAACAACTCCTGCATGTCTGCGCGCTTCCACTCGTTCCCTCTGAGCAATGGCGCTTTGTGTCGCACTTGGCTGCGCTCCGTCCAGCACCCCGTGTTTGGGGTCGACACTGACCTGAAAGTTGTTGGACAGCAGCGGCTGAAGGTGTGCAGTGATCACTTCGTGGCCGCCGACTACAACGGCAGCTACCTGAAGGACGACGCGGTGCCCACCGTGTTCCCGTGGACTGGGATACGGGTGGAGATGCTGTGCCAGTCCGTGGAGGTGGGTTTGCAGGGTGGGCGCGCTGGAAGCTGTAGACTTCTACTGCTGCAGAAGGCCTGTTACTCTCATTCAGCTGCACACAGGACACAGGCTTACAGTACTCTGTGGTCCTGTAGCTGCTTTAGGATGATGTGCAGTGCTGCATTACTCCTTCTGTAATTGTTCTATATATATATATATCTAATATCTAATGTAAGTTAGTTAACCTCTATTTCATAATGAAATCCCTAAAAATAAAATCATATACCACAATTTAACCACTTGGCCTGGATTTGATTAATAATCCCCTTAATTTAATTATTCCTTTCCTAAATTTAATAAGTTGTTCCCTTGAGCAATTTGTTCATGGATGAATTAATTATTCCCTTCATTTAACCAGAATCTTAGTTTTGCTGGTCAACCAGATTGGTGATGCTGGTGATGCTGGTGATGCCAGTCAACCAGATTGGTGATGCTGGTGATGCCAGTCAACCAGATTGGTGATGCCAGTCAACCAGATTGGTGATGCTGGTGATGCCAGTCAACCAGATTGGTGATGCTGGTTAGCCAGCATGGTCTTGCTGGTGATGCTGGTCAACCAGATTGGTGATGCTGGTGATGCTGGTCAACCAGATTGGTGATGCTGGTGATGCCGGTCAACCAGATTGGTGATGCTGGTTAGCCAGCATGGTCTTGCTGGTGATGCTGGTCAACCAGATTGGTGATGCTGGTGATGCTGGTCAACCAGCATGGTCTTGCTGGTGATACTGGTTAACCAGATTGGTGATGCTGGTCGTGCTGGTCATGCTGGTCAACCAGATTGGTGATGCTGGTCTTGCTGGTGATACTGGTCAACCAGATTGGTGATACTGGTCATGCTGGTAATGCTGGTCAACCAGATTGGTGATGCTGGTCTTGCTGGTGATACTGGTCAACCAGATTGGTGATACTGGTCATGCTGGTAATGCTGGTCAACCAGATTGGTGATGCTGGTTAGCCAGCATGGTCTTGCTGGTGATGCTGGTCAACCAGAATGGTGATGCTGATCATGCTTGTCAATCAGCATGGTCTTACTGGTGATGCTGATCAACCAATTGATGATGCTGGTCAACCAGATTGGTGATGCTAACCATGCTGGTCAACCAACTGATGATGCTGGTCAACCAATTGATGATGCTGGTCAACCAGATTGGTGATGCTAACCATGCTGGTCAACCAACTGGTGATGCTGGTTAACCAGACTTGTCATGCTGGCCATGCTGGTCAACCAGATTGGTGATGCTGGTCATGCTGGTCGACCACTATAGTCTTGCTGGTCATGCTGGTGATGCTGGTCATGCTTGGTGAAGCTGCTTCCTGTAATTTAAGTAATTTCCTTTATTAATTAATTCCTCAATTTAATAATTAGATACTCAAATGTAAAAACCTAATTTAACAAGGTCCTGATTTAATTAATCATCCCGGTAATTGTACAATTTGTTCCCCTTATTAAACCGTCGTACCCCTCAATTTAATACATTGATTCTTAATGTAACAATTCCCTTCATTTAACGATCCGTTCTCTGCTGAAAAATCCAGTTTAAGAGCAGCTTTTGCAGGTAGCTGGGTTTGCGTTGACCTAAGCTGGTCTTTGATGATCAGTGTGGTGAAAAGTTTGGTAATCCAGGCAAAAAAAAAAAAAAAACCCAGCTCTTGACCAGCATAGTGTGTGTTGCATCTGATTTTGGTCAAGTTGGTCAACTAGTTTGATGATGCTGGTTAGGCTGATCAACTAGCTTGTTCTTGATGGTCAACCAGCTTGGTGATGCTGGTCATGCTGTTCGACCAGTGGAGTCATGCTGGTCGGTGTTACGTGTCCTCGAAGACACGTCATCGGTCAGCTTGGTGATGCTGGTTATGTTAGTCGGTCAGCTTGGTGATGCTGGTTATGTTGATCGGTCAGCTTGGTGATGCTGGTCATGCTGGTCAGTCAGCTTGGTGATGCTGGTCATGCTGTTTGACCAGTGAAGTCATGCTGATCATGCTGGTCATGCTGTTTGACCAGTGAAGTCATGCTGATCATGCTGGTCGGTCAGCTTGGTGATGCTGGTCATGCTGGTCGGTCAGCTTGGTGATGCTGGTCATGCTGTTTGACCAGTGAAGTCATGCTGGTCGGTCAGCTTGGTGATGCTGGTTATGTTGATCGGTCAGCTTGGTGATGCTGGTCATGCTGGTCAGTCAGCTTGGTGATGCTGGTCATGCTGTTTGACCAGTGAAGTCATGCTCATCATGCTGGTCAGTCAGCTTGGTGATGCTGGTTATGTTGGTCGGTCAGCTTGGTGATGCTGGTCATGCTGGTCGGTCAGCTTGGTGATGCTGGTCATGCTGTTTGACCAGTGAAGTCATGCTGATCATGCTGGTCGGTCAGCTTGGTGATGCTGGTCATGCTGGTCGGTCAGCTGGGTGATGCTGGTCATGCTGTTTGACCAGTGAAGTCATGCTGATCATGCTGGTCGGTCAGCTTGGTGATGCTGGTCATGCTGGTCGGTCAGCTTGGTGATGCTGGTCATGCTGTTTGACCAGTGAAGTCATTCTGATCATGCTGGTCGGTCAGCTTGGTGATGCTGGTTATGTTGGTCGGTCAGCTTGGTGATGCTGGTCATGCTGGTCGGTCAGCTTGGTGATGCTGGTCATGCTGTTTGACCAGTGAAGTCATGCTGATCATGCTGGTCGGTCAGCTTGGTGATGCTGGTCATGCTGTTTGACCAATGAAGTCATTCTGATTATGCTGGTCGGTCAGCTTGGTGATGCTGGTCATGATGGTTGACTAGCTTTTGAACAGGCTTCATTCCCTTGATTTAGACATCCATTCTCAAAGTCGCAAAGTCATCCATCTGTTCAGAGGAAACACTTTCATTAAATTTAGGGAGCGAAAGGAAAAGGAAGGGAACGAAACTGTAAATCTCTCTAAATATCATTTTTCATCATTGATACTTTAGGGGCTCTGTAGTATAGAATTTATTACTATAGCAACTCTTTCAGAAGTATTGATAATTTGCTAATTTATTTATAGTCCATTTGATTAAGCAATGGTCAACCAGCATGGTCTTGCTGGTGATGCTGGTCATGCTGGTCAACCAGAGGGGACAGAGGGGACACTTTCATTAACTTAAGGGAATGAAGGGAAAAGGAAGGGAACTCTCTAAATGTCTCTAA
Organism: Salminus brasiliensis; assembly: GCF_030463535.1. Lineage (NCBI taxonomy): Eukaryota > Metazoa > Chordata > Actinopteri > Characiformes > Bryconidae > Salminus > Salminus brasiliensis. The sequence goes on from NC_132886.1 coordinate 4,989,355, forward strand.
GTATACTTTAGGAGCTCCGTAGTATAGCATGTATTACTATAGCAACTTCCTTTTCTTTCAGAAGTATTAATAATTTACTTATTTATTAATGGTCCATTTGATTAAGCCTAGCAATTTAGCCCTTCTAAAAAGATCCAGTTCAGGACCAGCGTCTGATGCTCCATTCTGGTCTTTAATGGTGAAGGTGGTTGAAATGATGGTCATCCAGGTGAAGACATACCCGGACTAGTTAAGCTGGTTGACCAGTTTAGCGTCTGTTTTTTTATTGGTCATAAAAGGTCACCATGCATCAGCAGGCAAATTAATACTAATCAGTAAGATCATATTTCAGCTCTACCTAAAAAACCACAAACACCAAACCCATCTATCTCAGAGGAAAACTGCTGAGATGGCTCTGAATCCCTCGCTGTAAAGGTGCTGAACTTAAATAACCCTTGGAACAGGAGGAACATATAATAACTCTCCACTATTCCCTAAAAGTATTGTTTAGGTCTTATTAATGGTGGTGGAGATACAAGTATTAATAATAGTAGTTAATAATAGTAATAGTAATAATACACTTATGTATACACTACATGTCCAAATATGTGTGGATACCCCTTCTACTGAATGCATTTAGCTACTTTGCTGTGCAAATAAACACGCACAGCTTGTCTGGTCCCTGTAGTGAAATACTGCCAATAGAATAGGACTCTCTGGAGCAGATCAACATCATGAACCTATTGGTACCATGCTGCCTAATGCCAGGCGTGGGCTAGAGGGGTATAAAGCCCCCCAGCATTGAGCTGTGGAGCAGTGGAAGAACTGTGTTCTCTGGAATGATGATGGTGGAGCTTCATCCAGTACTTATGGGATGAGTGGGGGAGTTGTGAATGAGGTGGGGTGGTGATCATCCAACATCCTGACCTCACTAATGCTCTGATCATTGAATGCAATCAAATCCTCACTGCAGTTCTCCTCCAGAATCTAGTAGAAAGCCTTTTTCAGTGAAGACAGTTACTCCAACAAAAGCAGAATACTCTTTTTTTTTTTTTTTAAATAACCTTGGTTTCAGAAGAAACAATGAACGAGCAGTGTCCTAATACTTTTGTCCATACAGAGTAGTAAAACTACTAATAATATTAATAATATTAGACAAGTAGTTGAATAAGTGAAGTATTTGACACTGTAATCAGTTAAGACTTTGTTTATTATAGCAAATAAAATATATTTGATTAATTATTAATAAAGTATTAATTTAAATATTTGATTAAATAAAAATTGTGAATGTGGCTTGACATCAGATGCACATTAATTGAGCACTTGTGACAAACGCTATGTGGACAAAAGTATTGGGACACCTCATTAATTGTTTCTCCTGCTTTTGTTTGAGTAACTGTCTCTACTGTCCAGAAAAGGCATCCTACTATACTTTGGAGGACAATTGCTGTAAGGATTTGATTGCATTTAGGAGCATTGGTGAGGTCAGAATGTTGAATGATCACCACCCCACCCAATCCCAAAAGTACTGGATGGAGCACCACTATTCATCATTCCAGAGAACACAGTTCTCCCACTGCTCCACAGCTCAATGCTGGGGGGCTTCATACCCCTTTAGCCCACTCTTGGCATTAGGCAGCATGGAACCATTAGGTTCATCAATGTTTATCTGCTCCAGAGAGTCCTATTCTATTGGCTATTGTACTTCTCTACAGGGATTAGACAAGCTGTATGCAACTTAAAGAAGCTGAATACGTTTTTTAGAAGTGGTGTCCACAAATATTTCGACAGTGTATTTAAGTGACATTTAGAAAGTCTGTATGTTCTCTAAATGGATAAAGCAGCGATGTGCTGGTCTGATTTGTAATTAAAGATGTTTCTTATAATATATATATATATATATATATATTTATATTTTATACTATTATTTGTCCATTGCAATTGACTACAAATTGACCTGCCTCCTTAGAAACAGTACGCCTGTCTTTAGAGGTCAGCAGGAGAAGCTCTTTTCAATGCCCTTGATTTCAGAAGAAACAATGAATGAGCAGGTGTCCCAATACTTTTGTCCACATAGTGTATATATGTATGTATGTTCAGTGCAGTTATGACATGTTATGACATATGTGTATATACAGTCATGTGAAACGTTTCTGTTGACAGCAAGGGTTTCCTTGACCTCCCATGACCATCAACTGTGGCCAGAGCATCCTGCAGGTCCTGTGATGACCTACATGAGGCTACTTTACTCATCTTGTGGTTCTTCTGTGCTGGTCTGATTTGTAATTAAAGATGTTTCTAATTTCTGATGTAATTCTTTATTTTAAGGAGACGTCTGACAAAGAAGACAGTCCGATCCCAACCTGCTCTCAAATAAAGGAGGATCCAGCTCATCACGGTGGGTTAAATGTCCATGGAGTCCATGGATCCTGAAGTTCTGAAGTTCTGCCTTAAGGTTATTGAGTATTGTGGTGTGGTGTGGAATAGTGTGTTGTGGTGATGCCCTGGTCACAAACCCTCTTCAGAGCATCTCCATTCTAGACCCGGGGAGCAACACTGTGCATGGTTTTACATTTTTAGTCCTGTACCATCAGACTAATCCGGTCATCTAATTACCAAACCCTTGCAGACCTGAACAGGGTTAATTGTCTTGTAGCTAAGAAGGTAAAACAAATCATCCAGGGCTTCCAGAAATGGATTCAGGTGCCTTAGGCAGGGCCCAAGTGAAGTGATCTTATCGTGTACCACAGTGGATTCAGTGTGGTGGTTAATTCTGTGGTTGGACTGAAATTCAGCTTGTCTTCCACAGCTGTCAAGATCTCTGAAGCAGCAGAAGAAGCCAGCATATTTAAGTAAGTCTGCTTTGGTTCTCAGATACGATTGCAGTATTTTAGTATATATCAGAATATTATGATCACTCCTGGTTTGGAATGAACTCGGCCCGGGTTTCCCAGCTAACACACAACTTCGGCTAATTTCTTAAGCATTGCTACAAAGTTAGCCAAAAGTTGCACTGTATTTCTCAACAACGTTGCCACAACCTCATCATAGGGCTGGGCAGTATGACCAGTATGACCAGATGTGTATCACAGTATTTTTTTGAAAGATTGTGATCACTGTGATTTCATTTATTTATATATTATACTATATATTATTTTTCCAGTGTAATTGACTAGAAACTGACTAACAAACTGCCTCCTTAGAAACAGTATTTTTAGTCTTTAGAGGTCAGCAGTAGCAGGAGAAGCTTTTTTTAATATCCTTGATTTCAGAAGAAACAGCGAATGAGCAGGTGTCCCAATACTTTTGTCCACATAGTGTATATATGTATGTATGTTCAGTGCAGTTATGTCATTTGTTATGACATATGTGTATATACAGTCATGTGAAACGTTTCTGTTGACAGCAAGGGTTTACTTGACCTCCAATGACCTTTTAGGATTTTTGGAGGCTTCTTCACTCACCTCGAGGTTCTGCTCTGCTTCTGCTCTGGTGATCATCTTCACCCCTCACTTCAACTTCAATCAAGAGCAGACCAGACTAAACATCTGAGGTTTAAATAAGACTCCAGACTCCTCTATGTTCTGATCATCTGCAGCTGATGTTCTGCAGCTGACTCTAATTCTGCAAGTTCTGTTGAACTTTTTCCTCACAGGAAAATTATATTTCTATTAATTCCATTTTAGAAATGATAATTAAAGATGTTTCTTCAGTTTTGTGAGTTTAGTAAGATTACCTCCATCTCTCAGTGTTGCTCACATGAAGATCAGACCTCCAGATGTTTAAAAATGTTCAAAAAGACAAAGATTCTCATGGGGTGTCCTAATATTTTCACATGACTGTATGTGTAGATATGAGCCATGATGTCTTTCTTTTTTTAGATAATAAAAATAAGCGAATTCTCCCTGTTTCAGGAGCAGTGAGGTGACCGTGAACACCCAGTGTTTGCTGGAGCTCTTCAAGTGTTGCTCTGTTTGTCTGGTTGAGTGCTGTGTCACCATTGAGGGCACTGAGAAACTTTTTGCAGTCATCCAGGACTGCCAGAGCTGCGGCCATCACAGAGAGTGGAGAAGCCGTCCTACCCTTGCTGAAGAACCTATGGAGACCTTCAGCATAGAGCACGAAGACCCTGAAGATGAGCGAGACCACAAGGATGCCTTGGATGAACACAGGGATGTGTGTACAGCTGCATACCCATTAATAGAACACACGCCAGAGCCTGAGGAGGATATCAAGGTGTGTAGTTATTGTCAGCTAATGGTTTGCATTACATAGAAACATTCAATCAGCAGTTAGAGCACCGGGCTATTATGACAGGGTTGTAGGTTCGATACCCGGGTTCGGCAAGCTGCCACTTTTGGGCCCTTGAGCAAGGCCCTTCACCCTCTCTTCTCCCTGGGTGCCGCAGCAATGGCTGCCCACCACTCCGGACATGTGTGTTCACTGCACGGATGGGTTAAAGGCAGAGGCCAAATTCTATCTGTGTCCAACACTGATGGTGTCTTGTCCTGACCTGTCCCGTCCATGTTTTGCTATGTACCGCAGTGATGCTGCAGTTCCTCATTCAGCCGCTAGATGGCAGTACGGACCACAGCTGCAGAAATCCGTTAACGACAGCGTACAACTTCGCTCCATGTGCTCGGGGGATAAAATAACGCAATGGAAGAGCTGTTCATCTATGTATTGGATGATTTTCAGCCCAAATATGCAGTCAGCCAGTTGGTCAGATCATATGATCCAAATTTTGCGATGCAAGTCCTCATTAAGCCGCTAGATACAAACTCAACGCACAGCTGCAGAAATCTATTAACGCCATGTGTTCGGGGGTAGAATGGCACTACTGTGGTAGTTTGTTTATTTTACTGCAGAATGTGTAAAAAAATGTCTTGTAAGGGAAGCACAGTATAGACTTTTAACACTACTAACCATCTACCCCTCTCGAGAGTGCATCACTCAGCTCAGTACAATGAGTATCAGAATAGCAGAGCTAACCAGCACCATTAGTGACCCTGAGCTCCACAGCGCAGGTGCCTGATAATGATGCATTAGCAAATTTTCCTGGACGGGTTAATATGGAATTAATGATCACTGATAGGTAGCAGCTGATTGGTTCATGTTTACTGTGGAAAATAATTGCTTATTTTCTGTTTAAAAAAATAAATAAAAAACAGGTGTTTAGATTGGATTTCAAGCTATACTGATGTATTAATTGATCTCCAATAAAAGGGCCGAAGACTGTTTAGGTGACACCGGACAAAAAATCCTTACTTTATTTATTTTATTGCATTTATAAATCAATATTTCCGTTTGCATTTTTAAGGAGTTATGTATCCACCTGGAAAATATAAATATAGGATATTGACACCCAATTCCTGTATCAGTGAGTCTTGAATTAGTCATTGCAACAGCTTATTAATGAAATGATTACATTTGTTGACTCTTTAAAATAAAGGTCCTTCAGATGCCTTCATGAAGAAGCAGGTTGGTAATAGAAGTGTATGAACATGGAAAAACCTATACATCCAGTGTTGGATCTTGATACTTTTAAAAGGTCATTCATTCTCACACCTCCTTAATGAAACCAAAAGAGTGTACAGTAAACTTTCATTTAGTAACCATAAGAAGAATGGCTGTTAATGGCTTAAATGTTTTATAGAGACAATAAAATAAATAAAATATTTAAAACCATTAAAGACATAAAAAAAAAAATGCTGAGTCTTTACCAGCCTAACTCCAGGCGTCTAAACTCACTGTCTATTAAACCAATTCACTACACTAGTAATTTAGAGACGGTGGGGAAAACTGAGAATAGAATTTTTGACTCTACTGTATATAATGCAGATGTCTTAAAGCATACATTTGGACTTTATGTGCCATTTTTTATTTATGTGTTCATTTATTTTAATTATTTATTTTTTCAGTTTCTCAGTCAATGTAAAAGTGCCAGAGTTATCTAATAAGTAGTCCCTTTGTAGATTGTGTGTAGTAAGTTTTTTTTTTTATTAAAAATGTAATAAAAGGCTCTGAATTTTATTTAGAAATTGTGCAGCAACCCAGAGGTCCTTTGTTAGAGACCTGATATCTCAGTTTAGCCAGAAACCTAGAGCCCAGAGTCTAGTCTGTCCAGTAGGACAAGAGTTGAGGTACATTCATATTCCAGTCCTCACCTTTTGTCTTAAATCTGACTAGCTGAAGAATCTTGACTTGATCTGCTAAGAAAATGAATGACCGCTAACTCGTCACTGCCCAGATATAACAAATTCAAAAGTATGCTTTTCTTTACCTTCAGACGGTGGTGCTGGTACCTCATCGCCCAAAGTCTAAAGAGGTGTCAATGGATAGAAAACAGACCATCGTGGATCTGAGAAACCAGAAGAAGTCCATCAGAGAAATAGGCCAGATAATGGGCTTGTCCAAGTCAACGGTTGCGTACATCCTGAGGAAGAATGCGAGCACCGGGGACGTGAGTAACAAGAAACGCTCCGGAAGGCCGAAGAAGACGACCGAAGAGGACGACCAAATAATCCTTTCTATCATGACGAAAAATCCTCGAACCCCAGTCCAACAGATCAGGAACACTCTCAAGGAGGTAGGCAGGGAAGTGTCTATGACGACCATCCGCAGAAAACTGCATTTGCTCAACCACACCATTGAAAGTGCTTTCATTCAGAAGGTGACGATGGGGGAGTAACTGTTCTCTCTCCCTCGATCAAGCACTCAAGAATGGTGACTACGGTTCTGTTACGTTAAAGAAAATCCTGGGTTTCTTTTGCCAACAAATGTCTCAACGCATGGGACAGGTTTCCGCCAGACAATTGACTGAAGTGGAAGCAATTCAACAAGCTACAAAGGGTGATGAAGCATCCTGTAATTAGTTTCTAGCTGATGAAGCTTACAAAGGATTATTTATCGCTTTCTAGAGGACATGAGCACTACGAGTTTAATGTTACGAGGCCTTTTTGGGCGTGAAGGGATGCCGTTACTTGCTGAAAGTGACAAGACCCAATAAAATTAAGAATCTGTGGACAGTACAGACCTCATTATCCTCCCCAGGTTCTTCATTAGCCTTTTAGCTGCTTGTCAGGAGGCGGTGTATGAACGAGTCGGGGGGGAATGTGCTGCAGCTGGAGGGTTCCTGGTGTGATCTGCGGGATGCCATGGACGTTGGTCCACTAGAGGTACTAGAGGAGCATTAATGCTAGATGAGTAGTTAGTTATACTGCACTTAAAGACATGTCACTAAACCTCAAGCTGCTGAAAGTCTTGTGTATCCTTCCATCCTTCCTATCCCCCAACATAACGGCTGCACACAATAAAAGGATTTAAAGAAAACACAACAACAACAGGAGATCAGACTGTTTGTACGCCTGTTTGAGTGTTGCATGTTCTTTATGGGGGTGCGTAGATGCTTGTTAGCATGTGAATGTCTTGGGGGTGCTAGATTTCAGCAACAGCAGTACCTTTTGTGCCCGTCTTGCCACTGTATTATAATACATTTAATTAATAAAAAAAAAAGGACGGTGTCTTTACTTTTATCCCACAGATCCATCAAATGTTTAGCGGTGCAACAATAAAGTAGAAAGACAATGATAAAATTTTTAAAAAAAAAAATTTTTTTTAAATAAAAATTTTAGGCCCAAATATCTAGCAAACGTCTTCGTCCTTCCACTGCTTCAAAGTAGTTTAGCCGAGCTGCCAGTGATGACCGCACTAAGCACATGCACACAGGCAGAAAGACACATGAGGTCCGATCTGAGCATTCAGTTCATGTTGCATGCTGACTGATGAATTGGATACATATCCAATCTAGGACAACCTGTAAAAGGCTATGTTCAGACTGCCAGCCCAAATCCCACATTTTGGCATATTAGATTTTATTATCATATACTGATTTTTGCTAGTCTTGATGGCCAAAAAACACATGAAATAATTTTTTTACATTTGAAGGTGGTTTGAAATGCAATTGAAATTGGATTTGTACAGATGTATCCGAGTCTGGACGCTCTGGACGCACTTATCGAAGTGTCAAATCTCGTCAAATCCAGAGTGACGGAAGAGCGGGGATCCAAGAGGAGCTCCACAGGTTGGTTACTGACTACTACGCTGTTACCACAGCAACCCGTGCAAATAAGCTTTTCACAAATTCAGTCTGATCACTTGCAAATAACAGTGCAGATGGTCATCTCATACCAGATCTGATTTGAGAAACAAATCCAAATTACCTGTAGTCTGGGTATAGCCCAAGTGACTTAAATCTGATTCGAATAGATCGGACTTGACATGTCCACACAGCCCTGAAAAAAACAAAAAACAAATCTGATCTGTGTTACATTGAGACATAGCCTGTTAATCTGAACGTAGCCTGATATGCAGATGCCTGAAGATCAGACTGTAAAGACCTAGCATGTCTAACTTAAACTAATTCTCTAAACAAGTAGATTTTAGAGACGGTGGAGAAATTGAGAGCTTTTTGCTGTGTTCAGACTGCAGGCAAATCGGACTAGTTTTCCAAATAAGAAGTAGTGAGAGGACTGTCCGCACTGTTATTTGCAAGTGATCAGATTGAATTTGCATGTCTGGACATCCCAGACGTATCTGCATGGATTGCTATGGTAATGATGTACATGCCAACAAGCTGCTTTAACATGCAGAAGCAAAAGAGATGGCGGTCGCTCTGGATTTAGCGCGTTTGTAGTCTGTTGAAATCCGATTTGAGCAAATCTGATCTGGTTTGGATCAGAGTTGCAAAAAACGGATTTCATGTGATTTTATGCCAAATGCCAAAAATCGGATTTTGGCTGGTAATCTAAACATAGCCTTTGATTATGGCGTCTGTTATGTAGACGTGAATGTCTTGGGGGTGCTAGATTTCAGCAACGGCAGTATCTTTTGCCACTGAATTATAATACATTTAATTCAGAAAAAAAACAAAAAAAAAAAAACACAGGACAATCTCTACTCTTCGAAATGAAATTTAATGCCAAATAGAACAGAATAAAAAGGACAATAAAGAACAGTTCTGTAACTGGTTTCTTTTTACCTGGTCTGGAAAAACACCTACATTAGTGATCATCTGGAAAAAAGAACGATAGAATCAGTTGATTAAAGTCGACGGTAAGTCTATCTAATCAAAATTCAACATATCCTCTGAGCTGAAAGCAACGCACATCTTTTCTTATCAGGCTGTTTTGTAGGAATTTTACAAACAGATGAAAAAAATACTGTCCAAGAGCCCAAGAGGATTCATTTATTAAACTCATATAGAGGCCTTTTATGTTGTTATTAATGACAGTTTTGAGATGTGCTGATAATGTTACACTAACTGTTAATGTGACAATGACTACAATCCGATTTCAAATGTGGTCCTATATATATATATATATATATATATATATATATATATATATATATATATATATATATATATATATATATATATAGATATAGATATGTGAAATCAGATTAGAAAAAGATCAGATTTGACATGTCCACACAGTCACATTAAGGCAAAACAAACTGACTGGAGTCACTTCAGCCTGGTAATGTGAATATAGCCTAATATGCAGTCCTTGATGATCTGGAATCACGGCTGAAGAGTGACCTGTATGGACATCAGAAAGAGCTTCCAATCAAGTTCAACCAATGTTTTCTAAAAGTGCCTGAAAGTGCCAAAGGTGCTCATCATACCCAGGGGGTCTTTGGGGGGATGATTATCTACCAACAACGTTAACGATTAAAGGGTTTTCCTCCCCTTAGCTGAGCCAATTAACTCACCCACTTACTAGGGCCCTCCCCATTACTTGCAATACTCCTAATGGTAGGAGGGTGAGGACACACATATGCCTCCTCTGATACATGTGAAGTCTATCACACCCTGTTTTCCAACTGCCATCAATGCAGCATCACTATTCAGAGGGAGTAGTGATTGCCTGTGCCGACGCCAGTGCTGAGGGTATGAGGGTAGAAAGCATCATCTACCCCCCAACCGTGCTCTCTCAGGCTCATCACCAGTTCCCATCATGGGTCATGCTGCCTCGCCATCAGCAGCTGGAGCCTGAGAGACCACAAGAGTGCACTCAAGATCCTCAAGCCAGTGTCAATGTCTTCTACTGCTGAGGCACTCTGAGCCCCCCAACAAAAGGGTTGTTATAATAATAATAATAATAATAATAATAATAATAATAAATCATTAATTACAATGTTCAGATGCTTCACTTGTGCACATATTCACAAAACCACTATGACCACTATTTCTAGATTCCACAAATGCATAATCCCTCTCAAGCTGTTCTTCTAAAACTGGTTTGATATTCTCACTATCCCTGTTTGCAATCAAACAACTACACCTACGGTATTTTACATCACTCCACAGAAAACAACAGAATTTTACAACACTGTCACAGATCTGGGAACTGCTGCATAGACAGAGTTGCCAGTTTAGTAGGTGCCAGGTATTCAGTACCCTATACAGGACTGTGTTTTCAAGCATCCGTACATCCACGTACTTCCCCCATGTCCTAGAAATATAACAGACAACATTATACACTCAACAGCCATAACATTAGCACCACTGACCGGTGAAGTGAGGATCACTGATTGTCTGGTTTCAACAGCACCCGTCAAGGGGCGGATATGTTAGGCAGCAAGTGAACGGTCACTTCTTGAAAGTGATGTGTTGAGGCAGCAAAAATGGCCAAACATAAGACTCTGAGCACAAGACTGATTCTGACAGAAATCAAACTGTGATGGCTAGACGACTGGGTCAGTGCACGTCCAAAACATCAAACGAACATTTTCTGGTATGCAGTGGTCAGTACCTAACAAAGACCACAAGTTGACTATCGACATGTGGTACGTGGAGGTCCCACCTCACACCTTACAGGCCTTAAAGAACCTGCTGCTAATGTTGTTGTGCCAGATACCACAGGCGCCAGACACCTTCAGAGGTCTTGTGGAGTCCATGGCTTAATGGGTCAGAGCTGATTGGGGATCTAAACAATATTAATGTTATGGCTGATTGTATTGCATATTATCTTTTGGCTGAGATACAAGAAACTCCAGTATCTCATTAAATCAATAGTTGTGGACCATTACACCCTTACTCTACAGACACTCCATTGATAGCAACAATCAATTGGGGTGGACTATAGAGTAGGGAAAGTGACCACCATAAAACCACAGCAGACCAGACCGCAACGAGGCTATGGCATGTTACTCAGTGATTGTGGTTTGTAGGTGATTTTTCAGTGTTGCTGGGACTTTCACTTGGGGAGGGGGCTTAAGCTCTGAAGCAGCAAATGGCCTTCAACCTGTAACAGTAAACCTACATAGTGCACCTCTATGATTTCTGGCAAGATGACCAGTAACTGGATGTACATGAGAAATACACCTAATAAACTGGAAACTCACTGCAAGTGCACTACATGTCCAAATGTTTGTGGACACCCCCTTAAATGAATGCATTCAGCACACACACAGCTCATCTAGTCCCTGTAGAGAAGGACTGCCAATAGAATAGGAAAACCTATTGGCACTATGCTGCCCAATGCCAGGTGTGGACTAGAAGGGTATAATGCCCCCCAGCATTGAGCTGTGGAGCAGTGGAAGAACTGTGTTCTCTGGAATGATGGATGGTGGAGCTCCATCTAGTACTTATGGGCTGAGTTGGGGAGTTGTGGATGAGGTGGGGTGGTGTCCATCCAACATCCTGACTTCACTAATGGTACTGTTGTCTAATGCAATTAAATCCTCACCTTCTAACATCTAGTAGAAAGTCTTCTTCCCTGGACAGTAGAGACAGTTACTCCAACAGAGCAGGATCAACTCTTTTTTTTTTTTCAAAAGAAACAACGAAAGAGCAGGTGTCCCAATACTTTTGTCAATATAGTGCATGATTTACCCAAGGCAGTTTTGATAATGTGGCCTGATGTTGTTCATAGGGCCTGGCAAATTTAGCTAATGGTTCTAAGTAGTGTCAAACACTGGACTCACTGGCAAATATGAGGAAATGTTTAGCAGTTGCTGTGATGAACGGCTCCCCAGGTTCTTCTAGTTAAGAGCAAGAATCAAAATCACAGAAAAGGGAAAATATACAAAACCACTGAGAGCCAAAATGATTTAATATCCTCCTCCACTCAGTGCACTATTGTCTGGATTACCCTGCCACTTTGTCTCTGTCTGAGGCAAACCTGAATAATGGTACCGCAGCAGGTGGTTCTTCAGGCTGACGTTGTGGTTGAAACACTCTCCACACTGCTCACACATGAAGGGCTTCTCTCCTGTGTGGAGACGCATGTGAGAGCTGAGATTCCCGATCTGGTTGAAGGAGCGGTCGCACACGTGGCACCTGAAGGGCTTTTCTCCAGAGTGAATGAGCTTATGCCTCTTCAGCATTATAATGTCCCTAAAGCGCTTCCCGCAGCTGTCGCAGGCGTACTTATAAGGACCTCTGTGGAGCTTCAGGTGGTTGTTGCGTCTGTGAATGTTGTCGAACCTCTCTGGACAGTCTGGACAGCTGTAGGGCTCTTTCTCTTTAGGGTGGGTCTGCTCATGCTCCAGCTTTGAAGGCCTGTTCTTGAAGAGCTTCAAGCAGTACTTGCACGGGTGGTCTGCATCTTTATGGAGTTTGCTGAAGTGCCTCTTCAGGCCGACCTCAGTGAGGAACCTTTTCCCACACTCTGGACAGACGATGAGTTTGAGCTTTTCACACTGGTGATCCTTCCTACCACTAGATGTAGGTTTTGCTATGACGAGCTTCCCGCATTCCTGGCAGAGCTTGTGAAAGGGTCTGGCTCCGTGCTCCTTTTCGGCATGTTTCTGGAAGCTGGGGAAGTCACTGAAGTGAACGACAAGGTTTTCAAAACTGCGCATCTCAATGTGGTCACCAGCCCCGCACTGGGCACAGGCGAACACCTTTTTGTGGTGACTGAGGGAACAGGGCAGTGTAGCATCAGTCCTACAGACCGCACACCACACCACGACTTTGCCCTTACTGTCTTCTGTCAAAAAGTTGAAGAGATCTTCGTCCATGGATATGTCCGTGTCTGCAGCAACCTCATCCAAACGTGGCTCCCACTCATCTGAACTGTCCTGCTTCCTAGACTTTCTCTTCCCAGCCTCCTTTTTCTCCTCCTCTTCCAGACCAAAGAGATCTTCATCCATGGAACAGTCAGAATCCACAGCCACTTCATAAAAACCGTCCCGCCTTGTAGACCTCCTCATCCTGGTGTTCCTTTTCTCTGCCTCGCCCACAATGAAGACACCTTCATCCTTGGACAGATCAGAGTGTGTAGGCATGCCATCCAACGTGCCCTGCCTCTTAGACTCCCGCTTTCCCATGTTCCTTTTCTCCACCTCTTTCACAATGAAGACACCTTCATCCTTGGATAGGTCAGAGTCTGCAGCTCCTTCGTCCAAACTGTCCTGTCTATGAGACTCCCTCTTCCCCATGTTTATTTTCTCTACTTCTTTCATTATGAAGACACCTTCATCCTTGGATATATCCGAGTCTGCAGCTCCTTCGTCTAAACCGCCCTGCCTCCTAGACACTCTCTTCCCCAGCTTCCTTTTCTCCACCTCTTCCAAAATAAAGACACCTTCATCCTTGGGTATATCGGAGCCTGCGGCCACTTCATCCGAACAACCCTGTCTTTGAGACGCTCTCTTTCCGTTTCTCTGTTCTTCCAGTTCACCCGTTCCCTCTTCATCCTTTGGTAGATATGACCCATCCTTTTCGATGAACACTTGGTCACAGTTCTGCTCAGTGCCTTCATTATCCGACGACACAATCTGAATCATGACCTGCAAGACACGGAAAGCATGCAGTTAGTCCACTTGGTCCAGTGTAAAGACACAGAATGCATACTACACAGTGTCAAAAGTACGTGGACATTAATATAAAGTCTTTTCTGTAAAGGCTTTCCACTAGATTTTGGAAGATGGCTTTGGGCATTTGCTTCCCTTTAGCTACAAGAGCATACAGACACTGATGGGCAGCCAGGTCAAGATATTCCAAACATGGCAAACCAAATTTATGGACCTAACTTTGTGCATGTGGGCATTAACACACTTGATAAACTAGTAGAAAGTACTTTGAATGACTTCATAGTTGTACTTCTACTTCTACAGTTCAAATATCCCAGCGTAGGATCAGCCATGCTCAGGGCCTAACAGTGGCTGCCTAGTGGACCCACAACACTGTATTTAATAACCTAGCACTCGGACCACTGAGCCAAAACTACACCATGACCTACTGCCAAAAAGTCTGAAGCCCACTGAATGTAACCGTATGCTGTGGCGGAGACTGCACTGGAACTAAGCAGCCCAAACTATTAAAGGTAAAGGTGCATGTTTTTGTCACTGTACAGCGAAATGTGTCCTCCGCATTTAACCCATCTGGTAGTGAACACACACACACACACACACACACACACACACACACACACACACACACACACACACACACACACACACACACGTTAGGGGCAGTGAGTACACACACACCCAGAGCGGTGGGCAGCCAACTCCAGCGCCCGGGGAGCAGAGAGGGTAAAGGGCCTTGCTGAAGGGCCCAACAGTGGCAGCTTGCCGAGCCCAGGAATCGAACCCACAACCCTGTTATCAATAACCCGGTGCTCTAACCGCTGAGCCCTAGACCATTATTACTCTTCAGACTTGGCACTATGCATTCAGGCAGGTGTAGCATTGCCCTGGCAGCCATCAAAGTCAGATCTGCTCCAGGGAAATCAACTTATGTATGGTGTTTATGGAAACCCAATCTTTCAGGGCTAGTTCTTGTACTGACGTTGCTTCCAGAGGCTGTCTGAAACTTGATAGTGAGCGCTACTGAGAGCGGATGACTTTTTTTTTTATTTATTTTTTTTACAATAAACACCACTTACAGTTGACTGGGGCAGCTCTACCAAAGCAGAAATCTGACTAACTGACTTGACTGAGCTCTTCAAGATCCACTTTAATATTAAGGCTTGTCTAGTGAGATTGCATTGCAGTGTTTTTACCTGCATGCACTTAGAAATGGGTGTGGTTAAAATGTCCAAACCCACAAATTAGGCGGTCTATAGGATACCTTTGGCATACTTTTGGCACTTTTGGCCATTGCAACAATCACACACACTAACTGACTTCCCTATGAGCACCCAATGAGCTCCCTCTTCTCTGGACAATGGTATGAATCCACCAATGTGGTGCCGAAAATCAGTATCAGAAAGGTAAGTAGAGAAGGCTGGTGACCGCCATCTTTCTCTTCTCTGGATGTATACAAGATTGTTGGGCATTGGAGATTTGGAGGGAACACATCGTAGCTTAGAACCTACATAGCTCATGGGGTTCCTGATAACTGTGTAATTAACCTTTATGGATGATATAGAAGACTGAATGTTTGAATGCTTGATTCCCTAGCCTGGCAAGAACACCACTCTACACCAATAAGAGTTCCTGGAGTTCCTCTATGTTCTCCCCAATTGTAAAAACTGTGGGCTGTACTACCCATCTTCACATTTGCTTGCTTTGTAGGTTCTGACGCTCATTCTGGACATGTTGCAACAGGTGAGTGCATTACCACACACCTCCTCTTCCTCCTCCTCCTCCTCTTCTTCATCCTCATCCCCAGCCTCTGGGGAATGTTCTCCCTCTGGGTACAAAGCTGCATCCTCATCCTCAATGTCTTCACGAATGATTTCCCCCTGCTCTTTATGTTCCATTTTTAAAGCGGGGTGACTCCTCCACTGCCGGTGGTGACCACAGCTCTGGCAGTCCTGGGTTATTGAAAACCGCCTCTCATTGCCCTCAATGTTAATGCAGCACTCTATCTGACAGAGCCAGCAGTACTGGAAGAGCTCCAGCAAACACTGGGTGTTCACAGACACCTCGTTACTCCTGGAAATGAGAAGAAATAGCAGATGTTGGTCAGGATCCAGTACATACTTCAATATGGCAGTTATATATTTAAGATGCCCGTGAATGACTGAGTAAGACATGTGCATCTGTTATAATGTCAAATAAGAAAGAGAGGACAGTGGTGTGAAGGTCTTACTTAAAAACGCTGGATCCTTGATTCATCTGAAGACTCTTGACAGCTGTGGGAGATGATGGTTAAACAGTATTAGGAGACTTTATGAGAAATAATAAGAAACTCTTATTATCACATTGTAATCTGTATAATACAAATTAGGCTAATACAATGTTCTGTGCATGTGAATAAGCAGGTTGCACAACTGCATAGCTCATAAATTAATTTGTTAAGCCATTCACTGGCTTCCTGTAGCTGCTGCCCTCATAAGATTCAGAACTCTGGCACTGGCCTACAAAGCCAAGACTGGACCAGCCAGCCCCTCCGTACTTGATCTCAGTGGTCAAAAGCCGATCTGCACCAAGAGCCCTTCCAGCTTCAAGTACGGCTCGGCTCGGCTCGACCCACCATCCTTTAAGATGACGAAGACGACGAGCGCCCAGACTTTTTTCTGTCCTGCAACGAAGTGGTGGAACGAACTTCCCCTGGATGTCTGAATAGTCCAACGCTCGCTGTCCTCAAACCCAGACTGAAGACCCTCCTCCTCTGGGAGTACTGTGTCTCCAGACTGACGTCTGTATTTAGTGGAGTCTAAGATTATAGGATCTTCTGAATTCTAGTCTTTATAAACAAGCTGAGTAAGACGCTCTGGAGAAGAACGCCTTCAGATGTAAATTAGTTTGGAAGGGTGTAGTCCAGAACAACTCTCCTTAACGTGTCCTCCATCTATACTCCCTCACTTGACCTTCTCAGACCAAATAAAAGAGAGACAGCTGCACTGATGTTTGTTTTAGGCAAGTTTAAACAAGCGCATTCATTTATTCATACTTATTCTACTGTTGGTAAGACTCACAATATCTCCTTACCTTTACGCCACGGTTTCTCCTCCACCTCTGAACATGTTAAGAGTGGAGCAGGCGTACCTTCTTTGTCAGAAAATGCCTTTAAATGTAGGAAAAAGGAGCATATTAGGCATTGTGCATACACACACAAACCCACACACACACGTACATACATACACATATATATTATGTATATGTGTGTGCATATGTGTACATATATATATATATATGTGTATGTGTATATATATATATATATATATATATATATATATATATATATATATATATATATATATATATACATACACACATACATACATACATACACACACACACACACACACATACAATTACATATACACATATATATATATATACACATATATTACACACATTATTTATATATTATATATAAATAATGTGTGTATGTATGCATGTTATATTATTATATTAGATGTTGAATGATCTTTTTTGGTGCCTTTCCAACAATGTACTGTAGTAGTCCTGGCTTATACCTTTGGACAAAACAGTACATTGATTCATTCACATTAGTACTTACTTACTTATGTACTAAATACAGAACTGCAGGTCAATCCTGACATAAATGTTTATAAAATGTAAAACTTAAAACTAAATCTTGCTGCAATTTTGAGGCTTTCAGCCCATTTGTGTATGGTTACACAGGATTATTGGGAATTCAGGCTCAATACCAATATCAAATATTTTTCACTGACATATCTATCTACCAATGTCGATACATGAACAGTTAATAAAAGATACATCTGAAACATCACTACAGATACATAAAACACTACACCGAGGTCACACCAAAACCTGGTATCTCCAAAATGGTAGAAAACTGATAGTCAAAGTCATTTTGCACCATCTATTCAGCTCCATCTTCACACAACACAAAAAAGAAAACAACGGGCAGATTTACATTATGATTTTTGCAGTGAAATGAATACAATGCAGACATGTTAGTGCAGTAGTCAATCACAGGGTACCAAAAACACCCATACTTCCCAACTCATCCCGAAAGTACTGGATGGACCACCACCATCATCCTTCCAGAGAGCACAGCTCTTCCACTGCTCCACAGCTCAATGCTGGGGGGCTTTATACCCCTCTAGCCCACGCCTGGCATTAGGCAGCAGCATGGTAATTTGCTCCAGGGAGTCCTATTCTACTGGCACTGTATGTGCAAAGGGGTGCAACTTAAAG
Organism: Salminus brasiliensis; assembly: GCF_030463535.1. Taxonomy (NCBI): domain Eukaryota; kingdom Metazoa; phylum Chordata; class Actinopteri; order Characiformes; family Bryconidae; genus Salminus; species Salminus brasiliensis. The sequence goes on from NC_132886.1 coordinate 5,007,427, forward strand.
TAGCTGAATTTATTTATTAATTGTTTTATTATTAGTAGTAATACTTTTTTTCTTTACTTTTTTAAGTCTTAACACTAAAATAATAACTATCCGATGGATAACTCCAACCTATGCATTGATTTGCTGATATTAAATGATATTATTGTTTATTATAGTAAAAGTATTTTTATTTAATGTGTTTAGTATCTGATCATTAACTTTTCTGGACAGGCAGGGATTAAGGGGCTTGTCTGGGTGCAGGCCGAGGGTCAGTCTACACACACACTCAGCTCACATTTCCCATATTTATAAAATATCGACACAATTAAAAGCTTAAATGTCTAATTTACTATTTTATTGAGGTTGAGTTACGAGGCTAATGCAGCTATAGCTAACAACTAATGGAAGTGTATGGGCACTAATTAGCCTGGCGCTAACTTTATGCATATATTATTACAAATAATCCTTAAAACGTGTCAAATATGCTGAAAAAGACTCGCTTATGTTGGTTTTCGCACTGTATGACATCTTAAGAAGACCTTCGCGACTGTGGATGGTCGCCAGATGGTCAGAAAGGACCATAGTAGCCAATAGCGGCAACTCCAGGTCCAGGAACTCCAAATCCGCTCCGGGATTTTGTGCCGACTGCGAGGACCGCCGCAGCTGCAGCAGAGCCGTCCACGCAGCCGGAACAAAATCCCGGAGCGGATTTTTACTTTCAGCAAGCAACAAGAGGGACGAGGAGCTTGTAAACACACCCGACCAGTCCGTATTTAGCTACCTCGGTTCCGCCGCTCGGAGGTAGAGTCCACGAGAACACGGAGGGAACCGCCGCAGCGTTCAGAGCGTTGTTCAGGGAGCGCTCCCGGTAATCCTCTGGAGAGAAGTGGTCACTGCACACCCGGAGATGTTTCACACTGTCTCGGGTTATGATCTCCGGGGCGAGCCGGTGGTTCATGACCACCAGCCACAGTCTGCAGACGTTTAGATCTTTAGGAAACCTGTGGAAGCGCTTGGTTGTGCGCTTCGCTTCGCTCCTGCAGCCCGGGACACAGCAGTGATTGACCATCTTCAGAGGGCTGCGGCTGCGGCTGCGGCTGCGGCTGCTGCTCGGAGCGCTGCCCAGCTGGGCTTCGTTCCCTCCAGCTGTCCGAATCTTTAATGAGTCGGTTCATTAGGACCGGAAGAGTATCCACACAGGTAATAAATAAATAAATAAATAAAAACAGACCAGCAACAGGACAGCAAACATCAATTAATATGCTAAATAATAATAATAATAATTATTATTATTATAATAATTATTATTATGTACACATGTATTATGTACATGCTATGTCAAAATGTTTGTAGACACCCCTTCTAAGCTACAATACACACACACACAGCTTGTCCAAGCCCTGTAAAGAAGTACTGCCAAAAGAATAGGACTCTCCAGAACAACATCTAAACATACAGAACCTAAAAGACACCACCCCTAATGTCAGGCGTGGGCTAGAGGGGTAATAAAGCCCCCCAGCATTGATCAACTATCTGGAATAGTTCTCTAGAATGATGGATGGTGATGATGGAGCTCCTTCCAGTACTTTTGGGATGAGCTGGAGGGGGGGGGGGGGGGGGGGGGGGGTTATTAGGTGGTGTGGTGATCATCATCCAACATCCTGACCTTCCTAGAATGCAATCAAATCCTCACAGCAGTGCTCCTCTAAAATTGAACAGAAAGCCTTCTTCCCTGGACAGTAGAGAGAGTTACTCCAACAAAAGCAGGATCAGCTCTTTTTAATACCCTTCATTTTGGAAGAGCCGGTGTCCCAATACTTTTGTCCGTGTAAATTCAGCCATGATATTCTTTAAAATAATGAACGAACTGAGATTTACTAATCAGGTGTACTCTTGTGCTCACTGTGAATGTAAATCAGATATCCCCATAATCAAATTTGGGCAGATTTGATTATATTAAATATGATATTATAACTACTATTTGTTTTAAATTATTATTATCATCTGGTCAGGCAGTGATGTAATGGGCTTGTCTGGGTGCAGGCTGAGGGTCAGCCTACACACTTTTCTCACATTTCCCATATTTATAAAATACAGGCACAATTAAAAGCTTCGTGGTAAATAAAGGGGCATGTTAATGATGAGTTTTAGTCATTTTAATAATAATGGTTAGAAATTATACTATAGGTGGTTCATTTGTGCATATGGGTACAAAAACTCTTGACTGAAGGCCTTAAAAACACCACTGTACAGCCGGAGTTCCTCTCAATCTCCTGGAGCCATCTAAACTGACAGCCAGTCTAGGCTTGATGTGAAATTTCAACCACGTGTGGTTCTTTATCTTTCTGAATGGAAGTTTTTGTTTATTAAATGAATATGAAATCTATAAGTGCTATCGATCAATTTAAAAAGCCCCAACAGATTTTTACAATATTCCTCAGAACACTCCAGATTTTTCACAGGTGTTACAGGTTTGGGAACAACTGCTTCCATGTAGGCGGGATATGAAAGAGGTGAACCCTTAAGCTATTTTCAACTGTAAGAAACAGCAACACTGTTTAACAATCGAAAAGTTGTTATTTAAAATGTTTTATTTATTTAAAAAATCATCTTTAGCTCAATTAATATAAATAGAAGCATTGTTTAGTGTAATTACACTGAGATGATATAACAGAAATTAGAGAGACCACTTAATTTATTTTCTATGTTCTCTATGTTTGGCAGATGTTTTCTTCCAGGTATTTCATTAAACAGAGCTGAGTTTGCTGAATCTGCAGACTATAAATGGCATAAAGTCCCAACAGCAATGTGAAAGACTAGTGGAGAGCCGGCAGAGACATGAGAGCTGTGATTGGTCAGTCGAGGTTATTATTTCACCATAGTGATTCTGAATGCTCTCAGAGTTCAGATATTAGTACTGTGTTTAAATCTGAATAATAACTTCTTTACTTTATAATTATTATAATAATCATTTATTTACATAATTTGAGCAGCTGTTTTTGAGCAGTTGTCATTTCTGCAAATAAATAAATAAATAATAATAATAAATAAATGCTCTAAATAGTAAAGATTTTTATTTGGGATTTAGGGGAAATGTTGTCAATGTCTTGCCTATAAATAGTAAAATCTAGGGTGGTCTCTCCGTTCTTTCCGGAGCTCTTTATAGCTGCTCCCCAATGAATGTTTTTTTTTTTTTTACTTTGAACCATGTAGCTGACCCCTGCCTTGTGTAAATAATTCTGGATGAACTGACCAGTAGAAATGCTCCAAATTGACTTAAAAAAATAAAATAAAAAATATTTTTACATTGACTTTTATGGAAGTTAAGAAGGTTTTTTTTTCATTTTCCAGTGAAGTTGCTGTTTTGGAGAATATCTATATATATGGTTTTTTTATTACCTTTTGTCCTCTTTGTCATTACTGGGTCAAATGACTGGAACAGCATGTGTACAATATAAACACAGTAAATTGGTCATCTTAAATGTATATATTCATTAAATGAATTAAGCTTATTTAAGCTCCAAAAATGAAAAATATTTTTCTTGTATTTTTACACTTTAAAACGGGTCCATTTGACCCACAGCACATCAAGAGGGTTAAGATTTGTTTGGGGGAAGAAATTCCAAAGCAGAAATTTAAAACTGCAGTTAATTTGACAACTCAGGACACAGGTTTGGGTTAAGCCATGTCAGCTAAATTTTTTCACATAAGTACCTACTTTTCAAGCACAGATGCCTTTTTAAATGCATGATTAGTGCAACCTGTGGTGTTGAAGATCCTACAGCAGCTACTATTCCAAAACTAAGTAGTGTTAAAATGATTTTCTGAGAATCACCAGAATTGGTGCATCAGTAACTCATCAGTAACTGGAGGGCACTGTGATTCATCACTGTCTTACCAATCATTGAGCGTTTGGCTCTAAGGGCTCCACTGTATGGCGGATCCGGTCTCTTTAGGGTGTGCAGCTCTCCAACGGTCATTCCAGTCAAGAACAGAGAACTACACTGGTTCCTAATCCACTGTGGTCCACTGATCTGAGCTGAACATCCACCTCCACCCAGTGCACTATTGTCTGGATCACCTTGACACTTGCGTCTCCACCTGAGACAAACTCGACTGGTGGTACCGCAGCAGATGGTTCTTCAGGCTGACGTTGTGGTTGAAACACTCTCCACACTGCTCACACATGAAGGGCTTCTCTCCTGTGTGGAGACGCATGTGAGAGCTGAGATTCCCGATCTGGTTGAAGGAGCGGTCGCACACGTGGCACTTGAAGGGCTTTTCTCCAGAGTGAATGAGCTTATGCCTCTTCAGCTTGATGATGTCCCTAAAGCGCTTCCCGCAGCTGTCGCAGGCGTACTTATAAGGACCTCTGTGGAGCTTCAGGTGGCTGTTGCGTCTGTGAATGTTGTCGAACCTCTCTGGACAGTCTGGACAGCTGTAGGGCTCTTTCTCTTTAGGGTGGGTCTGCTCATGCTCCAGCTTTGAAGGCCTGTTCTTGAAGAGCTTCAAGCAGTACTTGCACGGGTGGTCTGCATCTTTATGGAGTTTGCTGAAGTGCCTCTTCAGGCCGACCTCAGTGAGGAACCTTTTCCCACACTCTGGACAGACGATACGTTTGAGCTTGTGCTCACATATATGATCCTTACCTCCACTGGATTTGGGCTCTGTGATGAGGAGCTTTCCACATTCCTGGCAGAGCGTCCGGAAGGGTTTGGCTCCGTGCTCCTTTTCAGCGTGTTCCTGAAAGCTGGGGAAGTCGTCAAACTGAACGAGGAGTTTTTCAAAACTATGGCTCTCGACGTTGTCCCCGGCTCCACACTGGACACAGCCGAACGCTTTACTGTGGCGGTGGAGGGAACAGGAGAGCGTGGCGTCGGTCTTGCAGACCGTGCACCACATCACAACCTTACCCGGACTGTCTTCTGCTGAAGCGCCTTCATCTTCATCCAACGACACATCAGAGTCTGAGGCCCCTTCATCCAGACGTGGTTCCCACTCATCCGAGCTGTCCTGTGTATTAGACTTCCTCTTTCCTTTTTTCTTCTTCCCCTCCTTTTCCCGCCCGCTTTCCTCGTCAGTATTCGATGAACATGATCCGTCCTTGTCAGCGCAAATGTCCTCGGATTTCTGGTCCGTGTCCTCGTTATCTGAAGACACAATCTGAACCACAACCTGCAGGATACAAAAAAGCAGCTGTAAGGAGATACAAACAAGTACATACCTCTGGCAGCGAGGGTTGTTAGGGTTAATAGCTCAACTGTATGAGGGCCAGAATGCCATCCAATGGTACTCTATATGGACAAAAGTATTGGGACACCTCATTCATTGTTTCTTCTAAAATCAAGGGTATAAAAAAGGTCATCCTGCTTTTGTTGGAGTAACTGTCTCTACTGTCCAGGCAAGAAGGCTTTCCACTAGATTTTGGAGCATTGCTGTGAATATTTGATTGCATACAGTGACAAAAGCAGCTTTAGAAAGGTCAGGATGTTGGATGATCACCAACCCACCTTATCCCCAACTCCTTAACTCATCCCAAAAGTATTGGATTCAGTGAGGGGTGAGGGATATACCCCTCTAACCCAAGCCTGGCATTAGACATGGTGCCAGTAGGCTCCTGTTTATCTGCTCCAGAGAGTCCACAGGCAAGCTGTGTGTCCAATTTACTCTGTTTTAGAAATGGGTGCAATGTAAAGTAGTTGGATGCATTTATTTAGAAGGGGTGTCCACAAACATTTGGACATATAGTGTACCTAGTCAGAATGAGCCTAAAATAAAGCTCCCGGGTTACATGCAGGCAGGGTTGCCTTTGTCTACCGTGACCATCTCTGGAAAGGGACCACTAGTCTTCAAATATCAGGCATTGCTGGAATTTCTGGGTTGACTATATTCCACCACCACCAACCAAAAACATCCAGACAAAAGCCATCCTGAACAGGTTAAGAAACGAGTACTGTGTATCCCAGGTGTCTCCATCAAACACCTTCCTTACGCTACACTAAGTTGAATTGTTTATGGTCATGGCAGCATGTTCAGTGCATGAATACACACCTCCTTGCTATCCTCGACCCTAGGCTGCAGGGTATGTTCCTCCTCTGTATCTGAAGCTGCAGCATCATCCTCATGGACTTTGTGCTCTTCAAGAAAGTGCTTCTTGTGGTCTTTGTGTTCTGTATGGGAGGCCTCCACAGATTCACCAGCAGAAGTGGGGTGACTCCTCCACTGTCTGTGGTGACCACAGCTCTGGCAGTCCTGGGTTATTGAAAACAGTCTCTCATGGCCTTCAATAGTAATGCAGCACTCTATCTGACAGAGCCAGCAGTACTGGAAGAGCTCCAGCAAACACTGGGTGTTCACCAACACCTCATTGGTCCTGAAATTAAGAATATGTATATGAAATATGTATTTAAATCCTGTATACACACACCAACATCTAAAAGTACACTGATCTACAAGTACAATGTTAAAAGGAACGAGATCCTTGAGGAACTTTTGAAGGTTCTCGATGTAAAACTGGGGAGGAACATCTTAAGGTGCTTTAAGGAACGTTGAGAAAAGCATCATGGAGGACCCCATTCCCAAGGACGACAGCCTTTGCAAAGAGCTAGTTTAGTTCCTCACTGTTGGATTTCCAAACATAGTCCAATTTAGTCCAAAAGATCCAATTTATTGAACCAGCTTTCATACTGCAGAATTCCAAAAGTTCTGACAGGTACCTCTTCACGGTTAAAACTATCCTTGAGGAAGTTTTGGAGGTTCTTAATGTGAAACTGTCTTATGGTGCTTTGAGGAACATTCGAGTAAAGGTTCTTGGAGGAACCCAATCTTAGGGATGAAAGCCTTTAAAAATAGCAAAGCAACCCATTGTTGGATATCCAAACATAGAAGCCTAAAGATCCTATAGGAACTTTAATTCAAATAGGCTCAAATAGATGCCACACTGAGAAATCATTGTACAGTACACTGAACTATAAAATCCTTGAGGAACCTTTGGAGGTTCTACAAGGTGAGACTGTGAAGGATCCCTGTAAGATGCTTTGAGTAGTCTTCTAGAAAAAAAAAATATATATATATATATAAAAGGTTTCTTGAAGGTACCTCAAAGCACCTTAATTGAAGAACCTTCAAAGACATTCTTCAAAGATCTCACACTTTTAACTTTAAACAACATTAAGGGATGTTTGAGTTCTTGGAGGAGCTTGTAGGTTCTTGACAAAACTTGAAGGAACTTCACAATACCAAGCAGAGTTTAATGGTAAAGTAAGAAAACGGAAACAGTGATGTTTATGTCTTACTTAAAAATGCTAGTTCCTTGATATGTTTGAAGGCTCTTGACGGCTGTGGAAGAAAAGGTAACCATGTTTAGTCCAAGCACACAAATCTGTGGTGGAATCAAAATGATATTATGATTAATTTGAAAATGAAATGCAGCTTCGCCATATAGATCACATTATACTGTGGTCCGCACAACAGCCATACCTGTCTAATATCTTAATATCAGGTTATCAGTGTTTGCAGTACTTCACTATTACAGACTCAGGACCTTGTCCCAGTTAGCACACGTTAGCTCCAGCAGTCCTAAATATAAGTGTGGACCAATCAGAACCAGTCTGTCCCACTATTCTGAAGAACTATATGTACTAAAGCCTTATAGGTGCCATAGAATACATTGTATGTGACTTTGGCTGGGGTGGGAAATGCTCTGATGCAGTTTTACAAGCCAATTTAATTTCAAGTTATTTCACCCCACAATGAAACAAGCTGATTTTCCTTGGACTTGCTTCTATAAGCTGGTTGACGGCACCTCAACAGACGGCTCACAGTAGCCAGCTACTATAGCTGGCTAAAGAGATTGTAGCAGAGTTAGAACCTGCTGGCTTCCCTGAATTGGGCCTTCTCTCTTACTGGTACAAAATAAGCCTGTGTTTCCCCTTCTGATGTCCAGTTTATGTTCGAGGAAGAGGATGGTAAGAGGCTGTCTGCTAGCATTAGCTTTCAACCTAACGTGGATACCCACTCGCTTCATCACATACTGATCTCTCCTTTTGTGGACACTGGCACGAGGCCTGGTCCCTGTATTTACATAACTAGCAGAGTCTGGAGGGGATGAGCTGCTCTCCAGCACTGCTCTCCTGAAGAACCATCGCAGCTTTGAGGTTTGTGTATATTTTGGGGGCATAAATTGTAACGAGTCAAGACTGTTATGTAACAGTTTTGTGGTTCTACAGCTTTGGTTCTGCTGGATTTTCTTCTGAAGAAGGAACAACCATGTTAAAGGTTTATGGTTCGTCGTACAGTGGCATGTACTGAACTCTCATTGTTCAAGTGTTTCAAGAAAACTACAGTTTCTAGGGCAGCTTTAATGAAAATTCCTATTCTTAACCTCCAATACAACAGCCCGTACAGGCCTCCCTGTTCTGCTGCTGCTGGTAAGACGCCGACAACCAAATGTATTTCTCCCTACCTTTACGCCACGATTTCTCTCCCACCTCGGAACACGTAGAGAGTGGAGTAGGTGTATTTTCTTTTTCGGAAAACACCTTTAAAATCAAGAATGTTATTAAAGTAATGCACTCTCATTGGCTGTGCTGTATCTGAATTCTCATTCAGCTAAATCTGCATTCATCCACTAATCTATTCCCTGAAACTGGTCTAAACAATGTCAAAGTCACTGAACCCACTACAGCTTCCAAAATATCAGAACATGAAGCACCTTCTGGCGTCGTCTTGTTCTCTGAGCCAAGGCAGTGCAAGACGGCGCTGAACGCTGCTGGCTGACGAGTGGAAATTTGTGATCGGGTTGAGGCACTCGAGGAGCTGGACTTGGCTCATCTTTTGGGTTGCAGTCCTGGTCCTGTGAGAGATGATACTAGTAAGGTACAGTGTCAGAATTGTATGCAGCCTCTAAGAGAGGCAAGACAGTTATATAGGCAAGCTCCTTTCACAGGTCATGACCAACACCAACCATTAACAACCATTAACCTGAATGCATCGATTCACAAGAAACTAATAAGATAAAATAAGATAATCCTTTATTAGTCCCACAGTGGGGAAAATCTATGGTGGAATTCAACCAGCTTAACCAAAATGCTATTATGATTAATAGAAAATTAAATGTAGCTCACATTATACTGTGGTCCGCACAACAGCCATACCTGTCTAATATCTTAATATCAGGTTATCAGTGTTTGCAGTACTTCACTATTACAGACTCAGGGCCTCGCCCCAGTTAGCACATATTAGCTCCAGCAGTCCTAAATATAAGTGTGGACCAATCAGAACCAGTCTGTCCAACTATTCTGAAGAACTATATGTACTAAAGCCTTATAGGTGCCATAGAATGCATTGTATGTGACTTTGGCTGGGGTGGAAAATGCTCTGATGCAGTTTTACAAGCCAATTTACCACCCTGTTATTTTACCCCACAATGAAACAAGCTGATTTTCCTTGTATGGAGGTTTTGCAAAAGCTTTGCTTCTATTGGCTGGTTGACGGCACCTCAACGAACGGCTTACAGTAGCCAGCTACTATAGCTAGCTAAAGAGATTCTAGCAAAGTTGGAACCCGCTGGCTTCCCTGAATTGGGCCTTCTCTCTTACTGGTACAAAATAAGCCTGTTTCCCCTTCTGATGTCCAGTTTATTTTTGTATTTTTTTACTGTTGTAATGTTATTCAGGTTATTCACGAACCCTGATCAGTCCCCTTGCTAAAGTGATTATTCTAAGATCACCTCTTAACCACTTTTAACTTAACTAGACCGATTTGAAATCAGTGTGAGATTAAGTACGTTCATCTATTTCAAAGCAAATTCTCCTTTTTCTACATTTATAAAAAAATAATTTATTATATATTTAATATTCATTTTAATTCAAAAGGAGTCTGAACAAAAATAACAGTAAAAATTAATTTTCAATATTAATATGTGTCCCTTAAATACAAAAAATGATGAGCAGAACATCTAAAACTTCCAAAAACTTAAACATTTTGGTGTCTAGTTTGCTATATTTAAATATATCCAGTGGCATGAAAACATTAGACCACCAATGTCTGAAAGAAAATTCAGGAATGAAGGACACAATTCAGTTTATAATGTAATTATGACAAACAGCAGCTAACAGATCTGTAGAGGTGAAGAGGAGGTCTGGACGACCAAGAACACTTTGATAGATCTGCTCAGAACCCTGGTTTAAATGCTAAAAATCTTCGGGAAGATTGACCAGACACCGGAGTGGAGGTGAACTGTTCTACTGTGCAGCGACTCCTTCACAAGTATGACCTTCAAGTCATAAGAATACCTTTCCTGTGTCCTCCTCACAACATTCAGCATCAGACATCTGCAAAGGAACATCTAAACAAGCCCTGATGTCGGGCGGTCATGAGGACTGTGCTTTACGTGGCTGGCTTATTGGTGAAATCTCAAATCTAGAGGCTTTAGAGGGGAACACCAGTGAGGGTAACTGAGGATGACTATGGCAGGTGAACAGAGTTTGGGATCATGTAGTTCACACAGTACAGGAGCGACATCTGCTGGAGAGGAGGATGCATCTGGGATCATTGATTAGGACTGCTTTTCAGACCCTCGTCTGTGATGCCCTTGGTGGCCAAATTTCAGGTATTTGGGCTTTTACATCAACTGCACTGATTCTTTCCCATTAGATTCACAGTATGTGAGGTACTGGTTACAGGTATTCTCAGATAGTCTCCAAAAAACACCTTATAATGTGCATGAAGGCCTTGAAAATTACCAGGATTTCATAAGAACATCTTAAAAATAAAAGTGCTACAAATGGTTCTTTAAGCAATGCCATGAAAGAACCACATTTGAAGAAGGACCATACCTGTGAAGAACCTGTCCAGCAAGTGAAGGTTCTTCAAACATCTAAAAAGGTTCCTGACTTGGTTTAGAATTAGGTACCAACAGTGGTTCTTCTATGGATGGCAATGCTCAAAGAACCCTTTGTAGGGATCTTCTTAAATGGTCAGGTGAGCATCATACCAAACCCTCCACCAGGTAAGAAGATCATCTCACAAAAAAAATGCATTGGATGGTTGGACGGGCTGGGTGTGTTTGGGCAGTCCTCCTCATCCTGGAGATCCACCTCTATGCAGGTTCAAGCCCACCCAAATCTGACACCCCTCTCAACCTCCCTCAACCTCTAACCCTGGCTCTAATGAATGGTGGATGGATCACATGGGGGTCTACTAGGTCTTCAGGAGAGTAGACCTCCAAGCGTCCCACAACCTACCCCTGGTCCCGCAGCTCGCTCTGGAGGATGGACAACCCCAACTGAGGGGACCGCAGTGTCCCTCAGAAAGCGCCTCATAGTCCTGGTGGCCAGCTCCATCTTCTCGTAGTAGTCACAGGGCTGGAAATGCTCCTCGCAGACCACCTTGCCCCTGAGCCGGTCCGCCGGAGTGTCGGGGTCCACCCCGAGGGCTTGGAGCCACAGCCTCAGCCTGCTCTCGTCTCTGAGGGGCAGGCGGTGAAACATTGTCGCTGACCAGGTCTTTTGTTTATTATTGCACGTCTGGACAAAGCACTCCCGGACCATGATGGACCTGCTCCAGACAGGCTCCTACTGAGCCACAGACTGTACACCTGCTGATGCTCTCCAGTCCAGCTGCTGGGGCGTGACAGGGCATGCATCTGATGCTCTGCCTTTAATGTAGCAGCTGGGAAGTTTACTATTCTGCTCTTATCAGACCATAGAGCCTCGCCATGTTTTGGGGGGCGGGCTCTTCTAAGCAGCGTTTGATTGGATAACACCCCAGTCAATCATCTCTACGCCATGAGCCCTGATGGGTCAGTAATTCTGCAGTAGACTGATGTGATTTTTGAAAGTATTAAAGCATGCATGCTCAAATGAGCCACATTAAAATAAACTGCCTTTGTATCATTTAATAGATTTAAGGGACGTTTGAAGCAGCTGACAGAATAAGTGTGTCATTTATTTCTGTCCAAAAAATCAAACCTATCATCTATTTTACCACATTTCTAACATAAGACACATTAAAAGTGCTAAATCCAACCTCTTACCTGGAATAACAGCCAATGGTTAGCTTATCTCACATGTTTAGATTATTTAATATTTTATAAACACTACCAGTCAGTCATTTATTTGTTAATAATAAAAAAAGTTACACTGTTAAAAAAAAAATAATAATAAAATAATATATATATATAAACAATGTAAAAATATTATTTATATATAATTAAATTATAATAAATTATATATTTAAATTATAATAAAATATTTATATATATATAATTATTTATTATAATTTAATTTTATATATATATATTTTTACATTGATTATATATATATATATATATATATATATAAACAGCAAAAAACAATGTAAAAATTTTAGAAATATATATATATAATTTAATATAAACATTATATATATATATATATATATATATATATATATATATATATATATATATATATATATATATATATACACACACACACACACACACACACACGATATATATATATATATAGATCATTATAAAAAAAAAGAGAGAGAGAGAGAGAGAGAGAGAGAGAGAGACATAGTGCTGTGGTCCAATGAAAAATTCCAAAATTGATTTGTAAAGTATTGGTTTGGAAGTCAATGTAAAATAAGAGTTAATTCTAAATAATTGTAAAAAAAAAAAAAAATAATAAAATAAATAAAGAAATAAATGATATTGGTCAATTTACCCAGAATTATGCAGTGTAGAGAAGCAGCTACTGGGTATAAACCATGTAGAAAACGTAAAAAAACAACAAACAAACAAAAAGACAAAGATACATGTTTTTGATAAGAGAGCAGCAACTCTATACATTCTTTCAAGAGTTGGAAATAAATGTAGTTGTTTATTTTTATTTCATTTTATGTCATTTTAAGTAACAATGACCATTTTCTGCAAATGAGCACAAAAACACTGCAGCTGTTTTATATAAACTGACGTCAGTCCTTCACGTCTTCTGAAAACTCTAGTATATTAAGACTGAAGTTTCACCACAAGAACCTCTCTAAACGTACAGGAGTGGGAATAAGCCTACACAAGCATTTCTTGTGTAATTATCTTTTTTACAGACAGGTAATGAATGACTGGTCCAGGCACAAATACAGCTGCATGCAAGGTTGGTATGCAAGGTAAATGATAACCTGGCTGAACCATCAAGCAGAAAACCTACCTACGTACACTGTACGTCAGCAATCCACACAACACACCAGCGATTTCAAGGTCCAAATAGACCAAATAATTTGAGGAAAACAACCTAAGACCAAAAATAAACGTTTATAAATTACTTGCTTCATATTCTTAGCTTACCAGGGATTCTGTATGGCCCCGTACTTCACTGTAATTAGTATTACTCAGTCTCTCAGAGTGTTTGGCTCTGTAGTGTCCCATTCAGTAGGTGTGGGTTCCCTCTCTGTATGAGCTTTACAGAGAACTGAAACCATATCATAGCCTCTTTGTTTACTAGTTAAAAGTTACTACAGTTTAACATCCACCTCCACCCAGTGCACTATTGTCTGGATCACCTTGCCAATTCAGCGTCTCCACCTGAGACAAACTCGACTGGTGGTACCGCAGCAGGTGGTTCTTCAGGCTGACGTTGTGGTTGAAACACTCTCCACACTGCTCACACATGAAGGGCTTCTCTCCTGTGTGGAGACGCATGTGAGAGCTGAGATTCCCGATCTGGTTGAAGGAGCGGTCGCACACGTGGCACCTGAAGGGCTTTTCTCCAGAGTGAATGAGCTTATGCCTCTTCAGCATAATAATGTCCCTAAAGCGCTTCCCGCAGCTGTCGCAGGCGTACTTGCATGGGCCTCTGTGGAGCTTCAGGTGGCTGTTGCGTCTGTGAATGTTGTCGAACCTCTCTGGACAGTCTGGACAGCTGTAGGGCTCTTTCTCTTTAGGGTGGGTCTGCTCATGCTCCAGCTTTGAAGGCCTGTTCTTGAAGAGCTTCAAGCAGTACTTGCACGGGTGGTCCGCATCCTGGTGGAGCCTGCTGTAATGTCCCTTCAGGCCGACCTCAGTGAGGAACCTTTTCCCACACTCTGGACAGACGATACGTTTGAGCTTGTGCTCACATATATGATCCTTACCTCCACTGGATTTGGGCTCTGTGATGAGGAGCTTGCCACATTCCTGGCAGAGCGTCCGGAAGGGTTTGGCTCCGTGCTCCTTTTCAGCGTGTTCCTGAAAGCTGGGGAAGTCGTCAAACTGAACGAGGAGTTTTTCAAAACTATGGCTCTCGACGTTGTCCCCGGCTCCACACTGGACACAGCCGAACGCTTTACTGTGGCGGTGGAGGGAACAGGAGAGCGTGGCGTCGGTCTTGCAGACCGTGCACCACATCACAACCTTACCCGGACTGTCTTCTGCTGAAGCGCCTTCATCTTCATCCAACGACACATCAGAGTCTGAGGCCCCTTCATCCAGACGTGGTTCCCACTCATCCAAGCTGTTCTGCTTCGGAGACTCCTTTCCTTTCGTCCTTTTCTCCTCCTCTTCCTGCTCGCTTTCCTCATCAGTACTCGATGAACATGATCCGTCTGTCTCAATGAAGTTCTGTTCAGTGCCCTCATCATCATCATCATCATCATCATCATCATCTGAAGACACAATCTGAACCTCCACCTGCAGGATATAGATTACATGGGTGTACAAAACCATCAATATATCAAGGTATTGCGATATTATGCTTTGCAATGCTGTATTATTAATTATGATAGTATAATTAATTATTAATGCTGGTTATTAATTAATAATTTACATGTAAAGATTGATCATGATTGATGTTAAGATATTATATTAAGTACAACGCAATAAACGTTTGAATCAATGACTGTAGAAAACATGGGCAGCGCACACATCTTTCAAATGTAAATCCAATGCAGTATGATGTGTAGCTCCGCCCATCCTCATATGTTTCAATGAGAGAACAGCCCATTCTCTATCTCATCTTCCTCTTCTAAGCTGTCTTTCCATCTTCAGTGTCCCAAAAAAAAACAAAAAACAGTTAGAATTCCCCTGTGCTAATATTGGCCCATTTTATATTTTATTAAAAAACGCAGTATTGATTATTAATTAATAGTTTAGATGTAAAAATTTATCATGATCGATGTAAAGATATTATATTAGGTGCAATGCAATGATTGTCTGAATCAATGACTGTAGAAAACATGGGCAGCGCACACATCTTTCAAATGTAAATCCAGTGACAGATATAGTGCCCTTGCTGGCTGGTTGCAGTATGATGTGTAGCTCCGCCCACCCTCATATGTTTCAATGGGAGAACAGCCCATTCTCTAGCTCATCTTTCTCCTCTAAGCCATCTTTCCATCTCCAGTGTCTCCAAATTCAAAAAAAACAATTTATATTGGCCCATTTTATATTTTACTCAAAAACACAGTATTGATTATTAATTAAACGTTTTGGTGTAAAGATTGTTATCAGACAGTGGTTTATTTAGGTTTATTTATTTGTGACTGCTAGATGGACGCGTTGTACTTTGTCTTCAGATCTCACTGTTCTGACTGGATATAAAGGCAACTTTTGGTTTTACTTAGATTTTATGCACATGATGATGTGTTTTTATACTATAGTAGTTTTCCTAAAAATAAAAATGATCAAAAATATATATAAATATAAAAAATATATAAACATATATATACACATCGCTTTGCCTACAGTATTACATTAGATTACAATACACCCCTCCCCAAGAAAATGAATGGAGACTGGGGATAGCATCATTATTAGTTATGTAACAACAAAACTCAATCAAACCACGATTGTTTAATCACAGATCAGATTATTTTTCGGACAAATGTGAGACAGCTATTTTGATGAATTTTGACTTTTCCACGGCTTGTTTGCTTGTATTAGTGACTTTTTTTTTAAGGGTCTATTTGTAATATCCTGTAATATTTGTAATCTAGTCTCACTCACTGTGTTGGGTTTTTTTCCATGCTGTTGCATTTGCTGTTGTAATTGCAATTATGTAAATTAAAGATAATAATAATATTTCTTATCTTGTAGTTTCTACACTTTGGTACTGTATGTGAAAATATGCTCCTTATACTCCCTAATGTTCATTGTCCATTAATGATGGCATCCCCACTCCACAGAACATACTGCTCCCCTGCAAAGACTCAAATGTCTGGCTCAGCTACATACATACCTCACTTGCTTGCCTGTCCCCAGGGCCTGGTGTGTGTTCTACCTTTAGGTATGAAGTTGCATCCGGATCATTATCTCCTTCCTGGAGGCTCTCTTCACTGTCTTTGTGCTCTGTATGGAAGAGCTTCTCATGGTCTTGGTGTTCTGTATGAGAAGCCTCCTCAAGCTCAACAGCAGGAGTGGGGTGACTCCTCCACTGTCTATGAAAGCCACAGCTCTGGCAGTCCTGGGTCACTGAAAACAGCCTCTCATGTCCCTCAATGGTAAGACAGCACTCTATCTGACAGAGCCAGCAGTACTGGAAGAGCTCCAGCAAACACTGTGTGTTGACCAACACCTCACTACCCCTGGAGGAAAGAGAGAAACGGCCACATTCATACACATACACATAGTTTCCCATCAAGCTACAGCTAAGAGAGATGAGAGATCTTACTTAAAGATACTCGTTCCTTGATTCGTCTGAAGGCTCTTGATGGCTGAAGAAGAAGAAATAAGCAGCATCAAGCCAAGCATAACACTAACCATTCACCTAAGGCACATATAGACCTTTCCCTTTCCATGCTCCTCTATCTGAACTGTTCTGACTAAATGAGATATGAAATGTTGCAGAATTTAGGGACGATTTCCCATAGAAGTTATCTGTAGTAGAATTCTGAGGCCTCCATTCATCCCCCAGAACTACAGTCACCTCTACCTGCTCTGCTGTCGATAAGTCAATAATAACCAGGTGTATTTCTCCCTACCTTTACACCACGATGTCTCTTCCACCTCAGAACACGTTGAGAGTAGAGTAGCTGCTGTTTTGCTTTTGGAAAACACCTTAAAAATTCATATTTTTGTATTAAACACATATTATATTAGGTAAAACACACTAACTGTCTGAATCAATGACTGTAGAGAACATGGACAGCCCACAGTCTCCAAAAAGTGAAGCAACCACAGATCCACAGGTCTAGCGCCTCTGCTGGCTGGTTGCAGTATTGTGTGTGGCTCTGCCCATCCCCATATGTTTCAATGACAAAACTCCACCCATTTCCATCTCTTTGTCCTCCTCTTTACTGTCTTTCCATCCCCAGGGTCTCCAAATACCTGCAGTTAGTTCTCCCTGTGCTGATATTGGCCCATTTTTATTTCCCCCAGAAATACACTTAGGAATGAAGTGACTGACAGACAGCCTTGGCTGGAAGAGGCCGGTGGTCTGCAGCAGGACCTGCATGGCGTCCTTTCTGTTCAGTACATGGAGTTGAGCGGAGTTGTAGTGGATCTTACAGGAGCTGCATTTTTACTGTTGGAGCGTCCACTTACCGAAATCCTCGGTAAAGGCACTCTATGGCCCTGTTCGCACCTTGGTGACCCAATCATAAGTGGCCAATAGAAACTACAGGTCTGAACAGGGCACAACGTGTCTTGAGGAAGCATTTTAATCCGATCACTCGATGATCAGAGACGCATGCGACCACATTATTCTTGTAGTGTAAACTACAAGCTTCCCAGAGAGCAAAGCCACACCCATCAACTGCGTCACCGCCCCCCCTGCCGGGAAATACATCACAACAGTGAGACCACACCGCCCACCGTCCACAGGAGTTAGCTGGGAACGCTACAGTAAAACACTAACTACGAATAAACGGGAGAAAAGGGGCGGGTCTACGAAATAAGTAGGCGAGTCTGGCTCCGCCTCTTGCAGTCTCTGGGTGCAAATTTGACACCATGGCGGACAGTTTTGGCTTAATTTCTATAGAACTGCTGCGTCTGTGTTTTCTACAGTCAGTTGTCTGGATATTGATAAACTCAAAATTTAATCTGAACGTTTTTACCCTGAAACTTATTTTGCCAGCCTCCTAAATCATCATCATCAAAACTGTAACCACCTTCTGCCGTCTTCCTTCACTCCTCATCATCCTCCGAGCCAAGGCGGGGCAAGACGGCGCTGAGCGCTGCAGATCGATTGAGAATTTGTGATCTGGCTGAGATCCTCCAAGAGCTGGACTTGGCTCATCTTTCAGGCTGAGGTTCTGGTCCTGTGAGAGAAAATAGAAGAACACTGTGAAGCAGAAGAAGCCTGGTTAGTTACGATAGCCTAAGGAGATTCTGTCTAAGTGAGGTTAGCTGTGTGTACATCGAATCTTCACAGTTTTTGAGAAGCTCTACAGGAACTGATGAACTGATGAACTGAGGGACTGTGATATTTCATAGCTTATCTATTTATTCCAATCACATCAGTATCTTTCCATGGGAACTTTAGCTCGGGAAATATTCCAAAATGTAAAGTTTTCATGGAAATTGTGGGAATTTATTGGAATTAATAGGAAATATTGGACAATTTAAAGTTACTATATCATACACTATCATCAATATACCTTTTCTTTTGTCAACAGCAGAGTACCATGGGAATACATTATAATTATGGGTATATTTTACCAATTATATGCAAGTTTCTCATCTTTAGCTTTGAATATTCCCATTTTATTCCCATTAATTCCCTATTAGGGTTGTGATATTCTGGGAAGTTGGGAAATTTTCTATGGGAATTAACAGGTAATAATGGGAATTAATGGGAATCTGTTCCCAGGTCTCTGGACAAAGAGGTAAATACCATACTAATAATGCAATATTCACTTAGAGGTGTGTTCCCAAGCCCAAGGGTGGTCAACGGGGGCCAGAGTCTGGCACGGTTTGATGATGATCAATGATTTCTCTGCTCTAACTGACCATTTAAACCTAGCCATTAACAGGTCAGTTGGTCTGCAAAAGCACAAATCAGTCAGAAATCTGTCCCACCTGGACCAGAACGGCCCACCCCTGCCAAAGCCTGAGCATGATGAGCTCGAGAAGAAAGCCAAGGGCACCTCCAAAGGAGCATTTCTAGTGGTCAATTCCCAATGACACTGACCCAATGTTAGTCTCAGCCTCACTATCATGACCATGCTGGTTGACCAGCCTGACTACCCAGCCAGCTTGACCACCATCCTATGCTGATCACAGGCATGCCAACATCTTGTCAACCACCTTGACCATCAAGACCAGCTTAGACCATCTGACACCAGCAGCAGCAGCAGCAGGAGCAGCAGCAGGACACGTGGCAGATGTTTTCCAGGAGAAGATGACCCCTGACCCTCAGGCTTGTTCACCTGTGCTCGGCTGCTGCTGGGTGGACTCCACGGGAAGACTGAGGGCACTGCAGAAGACTTGAGGGCGTTGTTGAGGGACAGTCTTCTGTAATCCTCCGGAGAGAAGTGGTCACTGCACACTCGCAGGTGCTTCACGCTGTCTCTGGTCACGGCTGCTGTGGAGGAGAGTCGATGGTTCATGAGCAGCAGCCACAGCCTGCACATCTCCACGTCTCGAGGGAACCTGTGGAAGCGCTTGGTGCTGCGCTTCGCTTTGCTCTCGCATCTGGGGACGCAGCACTGGTTCACCATCTTCAGAAACAGGGTGAGAAGCGGGGGGTTGGCAGGGCTGTTACCTCCACCTGCACACTGAGCCCCGGGCTTGTTTACAGCGCCGGCATGAGTCCGGCTCCCCACTTTACTCTCCTCTCCTTTCCGCGTCTGGCAGGTCGGCCTGGGGTGCACTACCGCCACCTACCGAGCCAGCGTGACATAGCAAGCACACTGTGCTGAAGGAGGTGGACGTGCAGTGTGTGTGTGTGTGTGTGTGTGTGTGTGTGTGTGTGTGTGTGTGTATGAGGATAGTCACAACGATGATTTCTTAAAAATATATAAATTTTATTTTATATATACATTTATAAATGTAATATATTTTTAATATATAAAAAAATATGTTTGTGTATATATTGCAGTGTGTGTGTGTGTGTGTGTGTGTGTGTGTGTGTGTGTGAGGATAGTCACAACGATGATTTCTTAAAAATATATAAATTTTATTTTATATATACATTTATAAATGTAATATATTTTTAATATATAAAAAAATATGTTTGTGTATATATTGCAGTGTGTGTGTGTGTGTGTGTGTGTACATGTGTGTGTATGAGGATAGTCACAACGATGATTTCTTAAAAATATATAAATTTTAATTTATATATACATTTATAGTTGTAATATATTTTTTATATATAAAAATACGTTTGTGTATATATTGCTGTGTGTGAGTGTGTGTGTGTGTGTGTGTGTGTGTGTGTGTGTATGGACAAGTTTAATACGTTTTTATAATAATTGTTTTTTTTACCTCAGTGTATCTTAGTGTGACAATACATCCACATTAATTAATTTTACTTATTAATTTTATTTAAAATTTAAAAAGTGAAAAGATTGTTTAACTGTAAAAAGTGACTGAGACATTCTGCATAGCATACATTACAAATACATTAATTGATCATAATTGATATATACACTGAAGTGTAACATTATTAGGTAGCTACATGGATTTATTACACTAATCATCCTAAAATAATATATATACAATATATACAACTATATTAACTGTAAAAACATTTTACAAAACTACATTACAAATACATTAATTGATCATAATTGATATTGATACATATATACACTGTAGAGTAATATATATATATATATATATATATATATATATATATATATATATATATATATATACTGTCATTGCCTCACTTTAAGTAAAAACTTAAATCCTTGTAGCTACTTAATAATGTTACACTTATATATATATATATATATATAAGTGTAACATTATTAAGTAGCTACAAGGATTTATTACACTAATCATCCTAAAATAATGCCTTACATCACTACATTATATTAATGTAATTACTGCACTATTTATATATACAGAGTGGGGTTAGTTTTGCCAGTTTTTACTTAAAGTGAGGCAATGACAGTAATGCTTCCAACTAAAATATGTACATATATTTAGATAGATAGATAGATAGATAGATAGATAGATAGATCACTTTATTTATCCCACAGGGAAAGTCAGTTTTTACAGCAGCAAAATCAAACAAGAGAGCAGCATGATAGAGGCTGCTTTATTTATATTTATTATTCTTTGTTTATTATTACTCTTTGTTTGTACTGTCTTGTGTTGTCTGTCTGCACTTGTATAGTGTTGCACTTGTGTTCTGTATGCACTGTGTCTATGTTGCACCATGGTCCTGGAGGAACGTTGTTTCGTTTCACTGTGAACTCTGTATGTAGCTGAAATGACAATAAAACCCACTTGACTTGACTATACTTTAGGATGTGGTGCAATGTATTTATTTAACATTATTTGACAACATCAAAGGCCAATTTTAAAGGCCAAAAGTACATTGCGCCACATGAGCACATTGAAGGTCGATTTTCTTAAACAAGGCCTAGCTCCACATGAACACATGTTCAGAACAAAATGAAAAATTCAAATAAAGACCAGATTGACCACAATACTCTTCACAGATCCTACTACATGCTGCATACGTTCATCTGCCTCGCCACCTGAACGTTGATCGACGTCCCCTTCTCCACCTCTTCCACTGCTCTGTCCATGTCTCTTCTAACTCTGTGGCATGATGGTCTATTTCTTTTGGTCTAAAATTAAGAATGACACAGTTTGTACAATTGCAAAAAAATAATATCATAAGTGGCACAAATCACCCCAACCTCACCATTTAGGAAACAATGCATCATCCAGCAGTTTTGCACTAACATCATGCTAGCTGTACAGACTCATTGTAGTTTACCAAAGCACTGGGGGCAGTGGTGGCTCAGCGCTTGGAGTACCGGGCTATTGATAACAGGGTGTTGGGTTCGATTCCCGGGCTCGGCCAGCTGCCACTGTTGGGCCCTTGACCAAGGCCCTTTACCCTCTCTGTCCACCGCTCTGGGTGTGTGTGTGTACTCACTGCCCCTAGTTCACTAGTGGGTGTGTGTGTGTGTGTGTGTGTGTGTGTGTGTGTGTGTGTGTTCACTACCACAGATGGGTCAAAGGCAGAGGACACATTTCGCTGTACAGTGACAAATACATGCACCGTTATACCATGTGTGAAACTGTTCAGACATAACAATTAAAACCCTTGATCATAGAAATGTTACTTTAAAAGACATAAATGTAATGTTTTTTGACAAAAAAAGTGTTTTTTTGAGAAAAAATGGTCATGTGACCACACATTTGTGAAGAGTCCGACAATTTACTCGTCCTGCAAAGAAGAGAGCCTCACTGCACGAGAGGTAAGCACATTTAATTAGATAAGATAAGATAGGACTAATAAAGGATTATCTTATCTGATCTTATCTTATTAAATGTGCTTACCTCTCGTGCAGTGAGGCTCTCTTCTTTGCAGGACGAGTAAATTGTCTGACTCTTCAAAAATGTGTTTTTCTGTGGTTACTTACAAACAGGGGCCGGCACAAATCACCCCACTTTTCCCTAATGTGACAGGATACTGCTACCTGTATTGTTACCATTTCAGTGTAAGAATACATCTGTGTTCGTTAAGTAATTATTATCTATTTAGATCAGGGCTGCTCAATCCTGCTCCTGGAGATCTATCACTCTGCAGAGTTTAGCTCCACCCTGAATCTAACACTAACACCTGATCCAGGTGATGAAGGCCTTCAACTGAACATTACAGTCAGCTGTCACTGCTGCTGCCACTATTAATATCACCACTATTAACTATCTGCTGTATCTGGTTTGGTAATTTTTATCAATAATTAATAAATAGTTCTGATCAGAGGAGGACGGGTCGGGTCCCCCTTGTGAGTCTTGGTTCCTCTCAAGGTTTCTTCCTCCAGCTCTGAGGGAGGTTCTCCTTGCCACTGTCGCCATTGGCTGCTCACTGGGGGTCTTAAATCCTGTGTCTTTTTACGTTATTTCTTCTTTTTGTCTCTGTCTTTTATTAATTACTAATTATGTAAAGCTGCTTTGTGACGACAACAGTTGTAAAAAGCGCTATACTAATAAATCTGGCTTGACTTGACTTGACTGTACAAGCAGGGCTGGACAATCACAAACCTCTGCTAGTGCTCCTTATTGTAGTTGTGTAGTGTGTATACCCATGTATCGGGCATGGCTTGCTTTAGTGGTGTTATCCGGCTGTAAATCAGGAATATCAATCAGTGCTCATTAAAATATTAGCTGCTTAACTTTAGGAATAAATCGCTCCTGCTTGCAGGAACATGTAGCCTACAAACACCGGTCAGGCGAGGCGAGTTGAGAAATTCAAGAAAAGGGAAGAAGCAGAAGTACAAGAAGAGATCAGAGTTGTTGACTGGTAATCACAAACTTTCAGTGCACAACTAGTTCTGTTTAATTTATGGCTGACTTACCAGTGTATACTAGTAGTAGTACTAGTCCAAGCCCAAAACAGCAAAAGCTCTCTAAGAGCATGAGGAGGACAAGTAAGGCTCATAAACAGCCATGCTTTCAGTAACTACCCAGATCTGAATAATCCTAATATCCATTTACATTTACATACACATTCACGTTGGCTGCTCACTGGGGGTCTTAAATCCTTCATGTCTTTTTACGTTATTTCTTCTTTTTGTCTCTGTCTTTTATTAATTACTAATTATGTAAAGCTGCTTTGTGACAACAGTTATAAAAAGCTATACAAATAAATCTGACTTGACTTGACTTGACTGTGTTGGGTCTGAACTCTTCAAGGTGGTAGATCTCCAGGACCAGGATTGAGCAGCCCTGATTCAGACGGTCTGTAGAAAGGTAGCTAGCTAGTTAATTATAAATGTAAAATGTAAAAAGTAGTATAGTATAGGTCTTGTTACCCATGAACTTGGGAAAAAGTAATCCGCTGGGTATTTGCAAACTAGCCATGTTCTTATGAAGCAGTTTATCAACATTTGTGACTTTCAAGTTAGTCTTTTGAATCAGATTATTTGTGTTATTGAGCTGGCGCTAATGTTTAGTCACTTTTTCGGTGTGTTTTGTTCGGTCAGTTAAAAATGTACTAACACATCACAGTATTTGACATTTTTTATTAATTTGCAGTGACTTTGCTTCCTCAGTGGCCTCAAGTAGACAGTGATGAATTACATTTTTTTGTTTTTTAACATTTTTATGGTATTTAGCAGACGCTCTTATCCAGAGCGACTTACAAAGTTACTCGTATTACACAGGTGGGCCAATGTAGTGTTAAGAGTCTTGACCAAGGACTCTTATTGGTGTAGCGCAGCACAGTCACCCAGACCGAGAATCGAACCCCAGTCTCCCACATGGTGTGGTAGCTCACTGGCAGGTAGTGGTGTTATCTGTTGCGCCACACCAACCACGTATTGCTTACTAATTGCAGTACACTGTACACACAGTCTGTGGTATGTACCCAGTAGTATGTGTCTACTGTATGTTCTGCATTTGGTAGCTGTTTAGAGGAACTTTCAAATATGTGGTCCAGTATGTG